>NC_057731.1:54822505-54860374 GCF_004010195.1 Chiloscyllium plagiosum | reverse complement strand
GGCCACATCGGGTACAGGGGATGCAATAGATGATATGTGTGGAGGTACAGGTGAATCTGTGGCGGATATGGAAGTTTCCTTTGGGGCCTTGGAGGGAGGTGAGAGGGGAGGTGTGGGCGCAAGTCTTGCACCTCCTGTTTAAGCAGTCTTGACTATATTGATAAGACAGTGAAAATGAGATTAGATTGCTACCCTCGTGAGATATGGCAGCTGGTCTATGAAAATTCATCTCATGCACAAGCCAAAACACACCATTTTTGATCACTATGTCCTGATAGAATCTTCTTCCCGACCTCTCCGCCCCCACCCCAATCTGTCCTATCACCCTCACCTTGACCTTTTTCCACCTATCACATTTCCGACGCCCCTCCCCCAAGTCCCTCCTCCCTATCTTTTATCTTAGCCTGCTGGACAAACTTTCCTCATTCCTGAAGAAGGGCTAATGCCCGAAACGTCGATTCTCCTGTTCCCTAGATGCTGCCTGACCTGCTGCGCTTCTCCTGAAAGGAATAGCCTTGGAAACAGTGGACTGATTGATGGTCATCTTTCAAGGTTCTTATAGACTCTAGAGCAGTTCCTAAGAATGGAAGGTAAACCCACTGTTTAAAAGTGGCAGATCTGTAATTATTTCATACTTTTGCAATTGTGCAGGGAAAACTGACAGTTCTACAGCATAACACCTCTCATTGTGATTAGATCTGGGTGTGGAACAGTTACAGTCATCATGTCTTACCCAGTTTTCCACTGCAGTCTGTTATTTCTCCGCTGTTACAGCCACTTTCACAGCTCTGAACATTGATATGTTTCTCTGTCAATATGTATGCTTTCCTATGAGCCCTTCAGCACTCAATCTCAGCTTCACTTCTGACACCATGTTCTAGCCTGTCAAGACTGCAAACAGAAAGGATTTTTTTTTAATTCACTCAGGATGTGGGTCACTGGCTAGGCCAGCATTTATTGCCCAGAAGATGGTTAAGAGTCAATTACATTGCTGTGATTCTGGAGTGGGCCAGACTGGTAAGGACGACCATCCTAAAGGACATTAGTGAACCGGATAGGTTTTTCTGACAATCAACAATTATTTCATGATCATTGTTAGACTCTTAATTGAATTCAAATTCCACAATCTGCCAGGGTGGGATTTGAACCCAGCTCATCAGGACATTATCTGGTTCTCTGGATTAAAAGACTAATAGTAATACCATTCATTGCCTCCCAGGTTTCAAAGAGTGTCATGAAGGAGGACAGGTTTCAGGAGGAAATTCCAGAGTGTGATTTGGGCAGCTAGCTGAATATACAGCTGTCGCTGAGAAGTAAGAAATTAATTCATAATTAGCTGCCATCCACAAAGGGACAGGGACACCTTGTTCAAAATGGAACAACTGTTGCATCCCTTGAGGGGCACCTCTACACAAGTGTCAAGGAAGCCTAATGGAACCTTGGGACAGTAGTAATACTGTCTCTCAACTGAAAAGCCAGTGCCCTTGGCAAATGGGGACATTGATTCAAATGCCACCTTGTCAAATGGTGTAAACTAAATTCAATAAAAATCTGGAATTATAAGGCAAGCCGAATGGTGACCACTTAACTACAATTCTGAAAAATGACAACTATAATCTGATGTTATAAGCAGTAACAAATTAGCCTTACTCAAAGTAATATAATTACAGCATTGTACTCAGAAATGTTCACACATCACATCTGTAGCTTGGCTTTCCTATTTATGTCAGAAAGCTGAGAAATGATGGAGTATTACCTTAAATTTATAACAGACTCACTGACAAACTACGTTGTTTATACTCATCAATTATAAAAGCTCATCTGGTTCACCTATGCCCTTTAGGGAAAAAAAAATCTGCCATTGTTATGCAGCCTGGCCCACAGCCAGACCAACTTCAATGTGGCTGACTCCGAAATGGTTCCACTTGTGGTTGATGGAAAACAAATGCTGACCCAGCCAATGGCTCCCATGTCCCATGAATTAATTTTTAAAAACTATGTTAAAAATCACACAACCCCAGGTTACAGTCTAACAGGTTTATTTGGAAGCACTAGCTTTTGGAGTGCTGCTCAGTGAAGGACTAGCCTCTCCACATTATTAAACAATTATCAGAGAGTGAACCCATGCCATTGGCTTTATTCTGTATTATACTTCAGTCATCTAACTGGCTAAGCTTCCAGATCCCCAGGTTTGAAGTTCTGAAAAGAGGGGCTCTGGGGAAGTAACAAGGATAAGGAGTGATAAGATCATGGTTGATTTGAATACTAAGGTGAAAGTCAAGCCTCTGTTATTCACTGATGAGTATAAAGGTAGTTTGTCAGTGAGTCTGGTATAAATTTAAGGTAATACCCTGCCATTTCTCAGCTTTCTGACATAAATTGGAAAGCCTAGCTACAGATGTGATGTGTGAACATTGCTGACTATAATACTGCAATAATATTACTATGAGTAAGGCTAATGTGTTACTGTTTATAACATCAGATTATAGTTGTCATTTTTCAGTATTGTAATTAATGTTTGTGAAGCCAGCAGGAAACTGTGTCAATATGACATTCACTTGGCTGCGATTTAAATTAAACATAATCCATTACAATAACAGGTCAACACCAATATTATGATCGCTACTACACAAAGCATTTGTCCACTGTTATCAACAGCAGTCATTTCCACAGGTGAATTAAAACAAGATTATGAAATGTTGAATAGAATAAATGGAGTGATTGCAAAGAAATTGAATATATTATTTTAATGGAATAAGTGAGTCTTTAATTAGCTGTAACTTTGGAAAGAAACCTAAAATGAGTTTGGTTCCATTTTTTTCTTGAGTAGTTCCGATAATGCAGTTGTTGGTTTAGCAAGCAGAACAGAGAAAGGAGCAGAGGTTTGGATAGGAAGATTCACAACTCATTGTGTTGTCCCAAGGTTTCTGGTGCTGTGAGGCACAGAGCCAGAGAGGGGCATTGTCAGCTCACCATGCCCATTTTTCTGCAAGTTCACTCAAAAATCTCCAGTGATGCTGTGCCTGCTCTCCCTCAGACTGGGCCGAGTATCCAGAGGTACATTTGCTTTTAACTTCCCCTTGGATCTTCTCACCTGAAACGCTCTGATCCCTCTGGGTGGTGGGTAACTGTTCAGAAGACCCTGATTCCCATAGCTATTCCCAATGATGCTGGCAACGATGCAAGTAACGCCCGTACCACACAAATGCCAGGCAATGACCATTTCCAATAAGAAACAATCTAACCACCACCCCTTGACATTCAATGATGTTACCATCACTGAATCGCCCACTATCAACACCCTGGGGGGTCACTATTAAATTAGATTCCCTACGGTATGGAAACTGGCCCTTCGACCCAACAAGTCCACACCAACCGTCCGAAGAGTAACCCACCCAGACCCATTCCCCTACCCTATATTTACCCCTGACTAATACACCTAACACTATGTGCAATTTTCCATTGAATCCATACAGTGCAGAAGTCTGCCAATCAGTCCATAGCAATGTTCCAAAGAGAATTCCAACCAGAGCCAGCCCCCAACTCCTTCCCTGTAATGCTGCATTTAGCATGGTTAATACACCAAACCTATCTCTGCACACTATGTCCAATCCACCATAACCTGCATACCTTTGGATTGTGAGAGGAAACTGGACCACCCAGAGGAAACCCGCACAAACATAGGGAGAACATGCAAACCCCACCCAGACAGTCACCTGAGTGTGGAATTGAACCTGGGTCCCTAGTGTTGCAAAGCAACAGTGCTACCCACTGAGCCACCATACTGTCTTGTTATAGTTGCATGTAAGAAATATGGTAGCTAATTAGTTCACAGCATCTCAGGGGGAAAATCATTCATAAAAGTCAGTAATACATAGCAAAAACATGTTGGTTGTACCAAAGCTCTATTTTGAGATATCCAAGATAAATTACATCGGTATGTGCCGCTTGCAAGCTTTGCTGTTTTTGTCTGGGATTCAATCATTAAATGGCAATACAATAATCACCAGATAATCTATTTTAGTGAGCTCGCTGCTCCTCTTTAAAATTGTGACTTGGCCTTTTACACGGTGAAAAAAGCTTTCAGTATGCTAGCTTTCGTTGGTCAGAGCACTGAGGATTGGAAATGGCACATCTTGCTACAGCTGTACAAGACATTGGTGACGCCATGTTTGGAGTACTGCTTGAAATTCTGGTCACCCTGCTATAGAAAGGAGATTATTAAACTAGAAAAATTGCAAAAAAGATTTACTAAGATACTACCTGAACTAGAAGGTTTGAGTTATAAGAAGAGACTGGATAGATTGGGATTTTTTCCCCTGGAGCGGAGGAGGTTGACCTTCTAGACGTCTATAAAATCATGAGATTCATAGATAAGGTAGACAGCCAACAGCTTTTTCCCCAGGGTAAGATAGTCTAAATCTAGAGGGCACGGATGGAAAGTGAGAGGGGAGAGATACAAAAGGGTCCATGAGGGGCAATTTGTTTACAAGGAGGTTGGTAAGTGTGTGGAACAGGCTGGCAGAGGTAGTGGTGGAGGTGAGTACAATTTTGTTCTTTAAGAAACATTTGGACAGGTACATGGATGGAATAGGTGTGGAGGGAAATGGACCAAGCATAGGCAAATGCAACTTGACTAAATGTGGAAACTGGACGGCATGGACAAGTTGGGCTGAAGGGCCTGTTTCCATGTAGTGACTCTATGACTTCCACCTGAGAGGACAGACTGGGCCACAGTTTAACCTCTCATCTAAAGACAATGCAGCACTTTCTCTCAGCTGCATTGGAGTGTCCACTTAGTTTACACCCGTCCATTTCTTGGAGTGGAACTTAACTGTGTTGCATCCTGACATGGAGATGGGGGTGGGTTACAGTCAACTAATCAATTGCTGGCACAGAGAAAGCCTTGAGACCTGCAGGACTGTTTATTTCAACTTTGTGTGTGCCTGTTGCAGAGTGACACTCCTCAGCTGCAGTTTGTGATGTATAATCTCATAAATAATGAGTTTGTGTAGTTAGAGCACAAGAACAAGGAATGGGATTTTGCCATTTCTCCTGCGCAGGACTAAATTGGAGGGCTGAGTGGAGAAAAGTTGTATATTAATTGTTTGGTTGAATTAAAATGGTAAGCATTAACTAGGAAATCACTTGTGCTCCTATAAATAGGAGAATAAAGGTTTCAACAGTAATAATGTTTCTGTCTCTGGGCCAGAGTCTGGGTACAAGTAACACATCAGGATGTGATGGCCACAGAATTTTGCCATAACTCCAAGTAAGGTTGATTACAAAAAAATATAAATAAGAGAGGTGTTTTTTTTTTCTTTTTTTAACAGTCCTGTTCTTTTTTTAATCTTTTTTGCTTTTTTTTGCTTAGCGCCCCCTCCCCACACTACCACTTAACTGCGGTAGTGCTTATTTTTCCCCAGCACCCATGTTGTGTGTGTACAGGTGTGGGACACAGTGAAATGCAGAAATGCGATTTTATATCAGACGGTTCCGGGTTATACAGGGCAAAAGTGAGGACTGCAGATGCTGGAGATTCGAGCAGATGGTTTGGAAGGAGTTGTTTTTGTAAGGTGTGTTCAGGAGGGTTTCCTAATTCAGAACATCGACAGGCCGACGAGGGGAGAGGCTATTTTGGATTTGGTACTCAGCAATGAGCCAGGGCAGGTGTCAGATCTTGCAGTGGGAGAGCATTTTGGTGATAGTGACCATAATGGCCTCACATAGCTATGGAGAAGGAGAGAAGCAGGTACAATGGGAGAATATTTAATTGGGGAAAAGGAAACTATGATGCTATCAGACATGAGTTGGGAAGCATGGAGTGGGACCAATTGTTCCATGGAAAGGGCACTATAGACATGTGGAGACTGTTTAAGGAACAGTTGTTGCGAGTGATGCATAAATGTGTTCCTCTGAGACAGGCAAGAAGGGGTAAGATAAAGGAACCTTTAGAAAGAAGGCAGCTTACGTGAGGTGGAGGAAGCAAGGGTCTTGCTCAGCTCTAGAGGATTACAGGCAGGAGAGGAAGAAGCTCAAAAAGGGTCTGAGGAGAGTCAAAAGGGGGCACGAAAAAGGCTTGGCAGGAAGGATTAGGGAGAATCCAAAGGCATTTTACACGTATGTGAGGAATAAGAGAATGATCAAAGAAAGAGTAGGGCCGATCAGAGAGAGCATAGGGAACTTGTGTCTAAAGTCTGAGGAGGTAGGGGAAGCCCTAAATGAGTGTTTTGCTTCTGTCTTTACTAAAGAAAAGGACCTTGTAGTGAATGAAACCATTGAGGAGCAGGTAAGCACGCTGGAATGGATAGAGATTGAGGAAGCTGATGTGCTGAAAATTTTGACAAACATTAAGATTGACACATCACCAGGGCCAGACCAGATTTGTCCTCGGCTACTTTGGGAAGCGAGAAATGTAATTGCTTCGCCGCTTGCGAAGATCTTTGCATCCTCGCTCTCCACTGGAGTCGTACCTGAGGACTGGAGAGAGGCAAATGTAATTCCTCTCTTCAAGAAAGGAAATAGGGAAATCCCCGGCAATTACAGACCAGTCAGTCTCAGTCTGTCATCTGCAAGGTGTTAGAAAGGATTCTGAGGGATAGGATTTATGACCATCTGGAAGAGCATGGCTTATTAAATGCAGTCAGCACGGCTTTGTGAGGGGCAGGTCATCCCTCACAAATCGTATTGAGTTCTTTCAGGATGTTACTAGAGAAGTTGATGAGGGTTGAGTGGTGCATGTGGTGTATATGGACTTCAGCAAGGCATTTGATAAGGTTCCCTATAGTAGGCTTGTTCAGAAGGTCAGGAGGAATGGGATACAGGGAAATTTAGCTGTCTGGATACAGCGACAGAAGACAGCGAGTGGTAGTGGAAGGAAAATATTCTGTCTGGAAGTCAGTGGTGAGTGGTGATTAAGAAAGATTCAACATCCTCGCCAATTTTGGAGAAAACCATCAAGTCAGTCAGTGAGAATAAAGGCAAAGGCACCATAGTCTTACCAGGCCATAGGGCTGCTCTTTCATTAGAGAGAGAATGAGAGAGAGAGAAACAGAGAGATATAACTCTTCGTGGTTTAAGTCAAGATTAGAGTGGTGCTGGAAAAGCACAGAAGGTCAAGCAGCATCTGAGGAGCAGGAAAATCGATGTTTCAGGCAGGAGCCCTTCATCGGGAATGCAGCCTGAAGTGTCGATTTTCCTGCTCCTCAGATGCTTCCTGACCTGCTGTGTTTTTCCAGCACTACTCTAATCTCCAGACCTCACTTTCACCTGGTGGTGGTTTAAACTGATGATTGCCAAGTCTCAGATGAGGGGAGAGATTGAGAAGGAAAGTCCTCCATGATAACATCAGCTGGTTCAGGAATTGAACCCATGCTGTTGGTAACTGTTTGCATTCTAAAGCAGCCGACCAACCAAATGAGATAATTAGCCCCTTTAAGTGGACACATGCGTTGACTCTAAAAGTCAAAAATCACATGATACCAGGTTAGGGTCCAACAGAAATCACAAGCTTTCAGAGAGCTTTGTCAGGTGAATTAAGGAAGGAACAGCACTCTGAAATCTTGTGATTTAACCTGGTGTCATGTGATTTCTGACTTTGTCCAGCTGTTCAACACTGGCACCCCCACATCACTAAAACCAAAGAAAAGAGATTATCTGGGGGGGGGGATTATGCACAAAGTGGTGCACAATGACTCTCACATGTCGAAATGTTCAGCACTCTTGCAGTAATTTAGAATTGCTAACAAGTACTTTTAGACAAAGAGTCATCCAAGTTGTGCACATTTAATCATCCTTTCAACAGATACACCACAATGTCCTTGCGGATCACCTCATGTTCAGAAATGTTTCATTATGTACAGTCACAGCTGTTGGGTGACAGTAAAGGAGTAAATGTTTCTCATGTCCTGATCCAAAGGTGGAATGAACAAAAGGCCAACCCAAAGGTAAAAAATATACGAAGAGAAAAGAAATATCAATCAAAGTAAACAGAAAACAGATTTGGAAACGTATTAAGTCTGAAATAGAAACAAATAATGATCCACACTATACTATTTGGAGAGAAAAAAGGTGAGTCCTTAGAGCTGCTTCAAGTTCTGTCAGATTTTCTCAACACATGAAAGGTTGAGTTATCTTTTTTCTATACTCTCATAGTGTTTACAGCAGAGAGGGAAGCTATTCATTCTATTGTTCCTTGCACCAATCAATAAAGATCTGATGACGAGAATCCCATTTTCCAGCTTTTGGTCCATAGTCCTGGAGACTATGACAACATAAGCAGATATTTAACTATTGCTTAAATGTTACAAGAGTCTCTGACTTACCCATTCCTTCAGGTAGTGACTTCCAGCTACCCACAAACTCTCCGGTGAAAGAATTTCAACTCAAATCACTTCTCAGCTCTTACCATAAATCTATAGCCCATGATTATTGACCCCTCTAATAGTAGAAAAAGTGTTTTCTTATCCAGAGCTCTAATTAAGAGTCATTTCGACTCAAAACGTTAGCTTGCTCTCTCTCCATGGATGCTGCCCAACCTGCTGTGATCTACAGCATTTGTTGTTTGCAGCACCTGCAGGAATTAGCTCCGACAACTCTGCAGGGTATTTGGGAAAAGGTAGGATCTTGGTACCAAGTTAAAATAGTCAAGAGAACTAGTGCAGACGTGTGTAGTATAAACTCTGTGAAACCAATCATAGAGGATTCTGAATAGTCCAAGGTGGAGGACGGGAAAAATTTCTGGTTGTAACAGCTGCTCCTTTTTTGAGGTATTTTTCGGTGTTGGAGGTGAATTCCTCCAACTTTGGAACTTTGGAAAAAAAAGTCAACACAATAGCAGTTTTAAAAGGGACAAGAACAGACAAAGGAAGCACATGGTGAGGACAGTGCAGGAGAGAGAGAGAGAGAGAAAGAGAGAGAACCTGCACAGTTACTGCCCTTGCTGTTTGAATTCGTGTATCGCTGGACATCGGAGTGCATCTGGGAAAATTAACAAACAGTGAAATTCACAACTAATCTTGGAGGAACTGTTGGGTGAAATTCACAACACAGAATCAGATAAGTTAATCATTGTTTTAAGTGGGGCCTACAGAGAATCTGCTGGAGTGAGTAGAGTGGGTTCTTTCTTGATTATATGTTCTTGGAGATATGTCTCTTGATTAAACTTAAAATATAAGCCATAACTATGAATTTAACCTGGGGCAATGTTTGCAGCGAAATAAGACGGTGTTATTTTCTGGGCCTGTAGATTGTGAAGGAGCAAAAATGGCCTTTAATAGAGTGGTATGTACTTCTTGTCAGATGTGGGAGTTTAAGGGTTACTGTGGATTATATCTGCCATACTTTCTAGTCCGAGGTACAGACAGACGTTCCTGTGGCCAGCAGAGAAAAAGCAGAATGGTGTGTTGTGTCCCTGGTGCCAGGATCAAGGGTGTCTCAGAGAGGGTGCAGAATGTTCTCACGGGGGAGAGGGGCCAGCAGGAGGTCATTGTCCACATTGGAACCAACGACATAGGAAGGGAAAATGTTGAGATTCTGAAGGGAGATTACAGAGAGTAAGGCAGAAATTTAAAAAGGAGGTCCTTAAGAGTAGTAATATCTGGATTACTCCTGGTGTTATGAGCGAGTGACGGCAGGAATAGGAGGATAGAGCAGATGAATGCATGGCTGAGGAGCTGGTGTATGGGAGAAGGATTCACATTTTTGGATCATTGGAATCTCTTTTGGGGTAGAAGTGACCTGTACAAGAAGGATGGATTGCACCTAAATTGGAAGGGGACTAATATACTGGCAGGGAAATTTGCTAGAACTGCTTGGGAGGATTTAAACTAGTAAGTTGGGGTGTGTGTGGCCCAGGGAGTTAGTGAGGAAAGAGATCAATCTGAGACTGATAAGCTAAGAACAGAAGTGAGCCAAACAGTCAGGGCAGGCAGGAACAAGGTAGGACTAATAAATTAAACTGCATTTATTTCAATGCAAGGGGCCTAACTGGGAAGGCAGATGAATTCAGGGCATGGTTAGGAACATGGGACTGGGATATCATAGCAATAACAGGAACATGACTGAGGAATGGACAGGACTGGCAGCTTAATGTTCCAGGATACAAATGCTACAGGAAGGATATAAAAGGGAGGCAAGAGAGGAGGGGAAGTATGTACAAGACAATCTTCTGATTCAGTATGTGGATGTACCTACTAGAGTGGGTGCAAAATTTGACCTACTCTTGGAAATAAGGCTGGGCAAGTGACCGAGGTGTCAGTGGGGGAGCACTTTGGGGCCAGTGACCATAATTCTATTAGATTTAAAATAATGATGGAAAAGAATAGACCAGATCTAAAAGTTGAAATTCTAAATTGGAGAAAGGCCAACTTTGACGGTGTTAGGCAAGGACTTTCAAAACCTGGTTGGGGGCAGATGTTCGCAGGTAAAGGGACGGCTGGAAAATGGGAAGCCTTCAGAATTGCGATAACGAGAATCCAGAGAAAGCACATTCCTGTCAGGGTGAAAGGAAAGGCTGGTAAGTACAGGGAATGCTGGATGACTAAAGAAATTGAGGGTTTGGTTCAGAAAAAGAAGGAAGCATATGTCAGGTATAGACAGGGTAGATCGAGTGAATCCTTAGAAAGGTATAAAGGAAGTAGGAATATACTTAAGAGGGAAATCAGGAGGGCAAAAGGGGGACATGAGATAGCTTTGACATTAGAGTTAAGGAGAATCTAAAGAGCTTTTACAAATACATTAAGGACAAAAGGGTAACTAGGGAGAGAATAGGGCCCCTCAAAGATCAGCAAGGTGGCCTTTGTGTGGAGACGCAGAAAATGGGGGAGATATTAAATGAATATTTTGCATCAGTATTTACTGTGGAAAAGGATATGGAAGATATAGACTGTAGGGAAATAGATAGTGACATCTTGCAAAATGTCCATATTACAGAGGAGGAAGTGCTGGATGTCTTGAAACGGGTAAAGGTGGATAAATCTCCAGGACCTGATCAGGTGTATCCTAGAACTCTGTGGGAAGGGGGAGATGTGATTGCTGGGCCTCTTGCTGAGATATTTGTATCATCGATAGTCACAGGTGAGGTGCTGGAAGACTGGAGGTTGGCTAACGTGGTGTCACTGTTTAAGAAGGGTGGTAAGGACAAGAAGAAGGGCTTATGCCCGAAAAGTCAATTCTCCTGCTCCTCGGATAAAAACATTATAGCTGCCTGACCTGCTGTGTTTGTCCAGCACCACACTTTTCAACTCTGGTCTCCAGCATCTGCAGTCCTCACTTTCTCCTGGTAAGGACAAGCCAGGGAACTATAGACCAGCGAGCCTGACATTGTTGGTGGGCATGTTGTTGGAGGGAATCCTGAGGGACTGGAATGTACATGTATTTGGAAAGGGTGGGACTGATTCGGGACTTCAGTAAGGCGGTCGAAAAGGTTCCCCATGGGAGACTGGTTAGCAAGGTTAGATCTCACGGAATACAGGGAGAACTAGCCATTTGGATACGGAACTGGCTCAAAGTTGGGTGGTGGTGGAGGGTTGTTTTTCAGACTGGAGGCCTGTGACCAGTGGTGTGTCACAAGAATCAGTGCTGGGTCCTCTACTTGGAGTGCAGGTTCATAGCTCCTTGAAAGTGGAGTCGCAGGTAGATAGGATAGTGAAGAAGGCGTTTTATATGCTTTCCTTTATTGGGCAGATTATTGAGTACAGGAGTTGAGAGGTCATGTTGTGGCTGTACAGGACATTGGTTAGGCCACTGTTGGAATACGCGTGCAATTCTGGTCTCCTTCCTATCAGAAATATATTGTGAAACTTGAAAGGGTTCAGAAAAGATTTACAAGGATGTTGCCAGGGTTGGAGGATTTGAGCTATAGGGAGAGGCTGAACAGTCTGGGGCTATTTTCCCTGGAGCGTCGGAGGCTGAGGGGTGACCTTATTGAGGTTTACAAAATTATGAGGGGCATGGATAGGATAAATAGGCAAAGTCTTTTCCCTGGGGTCGGGGAGTCCAGAACTAGAGGGCATAGGTATAGGGTGAGAGGGGAAAGATATAAAAGAGACCTAAGGGGCAACTTTTTCACGCAGAGAGTGGTAGGTGTATGGAATGAGCTGCCAGAGGATGTGGTGGAGGCTGGTACAATTGCAACATTTAAGAGGCTATTGGATGGGTATAAGAATAGGAAGGGTTTGGAGGGATATGGGCCAGGTGCTGGCAGGTGGGACTAGATTGGGTTGGGATATCTGGTCGGCATGGACAGGTTAGACTGAAGGGTCTGTTTCCGTGCTGTACATCTCTATGACCCGATGACTCCATCTCTGCGTCTACCACTGTCATGCACAGCACATTCCAGAAATTATTAACATGTTGATAATGACGCTTCAATCATTAACTGGGTGGTATAGTGGCTAGCACTGCTGCCTCACAGCGCCAGGGACCTGAGTTCAATTCCAGCCTCGGGCGACTGTCTGTGTGGAGCTTGCACATTCTCCCTGTGTCTGTGTGGGTTTCTTCTAGGTGCTCTGGTTTTCTCCACAGGCCAAAGATGTGCAGGTCAGGTGGATTGGCCATGCTAAATTGCCTATAGTGTATAGGGATGTGTAGGTTAGGTGGATTGGCCATGCTAAATTGCCCATAGGGTATAGGGATGTGTAGGTTAGGTGGATTGGCCATGCTAAATTGCCCATAGGGTACAGGGATGTGTAGGTGCATTAATCAGGGGTAAATATTGGGTAGGGGAATGGGTCTGGGTAGGATATTCTTTGGAGTGGCAGTGTGGAATTATTGGGCTGAATGTCCTGTTTCCGACGCTGTAGAGATTTTGTGATTCATTCATTCAATTACTCTGCAGCAATTGATAAATTCTATGTATTTGTTTATGTGAAACAGTAAAACACTTTACTAGTTATAAAGCAGGCATTAATGCAAACCAAAATACAATGAATGCTTTTAAAATATTCCCCCACATACACCCTGCTATTCTTGCCTAAACCTTACATATAGAGTCAGAGAGATCTACATCACAGGAAAAGGCCCTTTGATCCATCATATTGATGCTCGTCACCAGACTATTCCAATCCCATTTTTCAGCACTTGGTCCATTGCCCTGTATGTCTTGCCATCACAAGTGTCATCCTACAATGTTCTGCCTCTACAGATACTCCCAGGTAGTGAGTTCCAAATTTTCACCACCCTCTGGGTGAAAAAGCTTTTCCTCACATAGCCCCGAAACCTCCTGCCCCTTCCCTTAAATCTATGGCCCTGGTCATTGATGGCTCAATCAGGAGGAAATGTTCCTTCCTGTTTACCTTCTCTATACCCCTTCTAATTTTATACACCAGCATATGTACCCATTCAGGTACCCACTTAGCATTCCTGCGTTGAGTTGATATAAATGCCGATGTCGAGTTTGCTATCAGCATGCTGTTCCAATCCTGAACTGAAAAGAATCTTATTAATCAGGAATGGACAGGGTGAAGGATGCCAGGCCTTGATTCCCTTCACTAGATGATGCAGCTGTTGAAAAAACCCTCTTGAACACTGTGACCCAATATTATGCAACATCCATTTTTGATGAACTTCTTATAGTTCTGACATCTGAACCAGGATTTGGCCAACTTAGTCACTGTGACCGGATCCCACTGGGGATCTTGTTAGTGTATTCTTCGTCCATGTATTTGATTGTTTGTAACTTGTTCCCCATTAGTCCCAACTCCACTGCTTTGAGCAAGTCTCCTATTTGACCCTTTTGAACTTTGTACCTTTTCCTATATGATTTCACATTGAGTTTAACGAAGATAAAATTCTTTAAATGCAAGCTAACAATTATCGTAAGCATAAGAGGTCACAAACAAATCCATAAGGACCATCTTTGCCCTTTGCTGGTCTGTAAATAATTATCCAATGGCTTGTTGAATGTCTCTGTTGAACCTTCCAGCACGACACTTCCAGACAGTACATTCCACACCCGAACAACACGCTGTGTGAGAAAGCTTTTTCTCAGCTTGCATTTTAAAATTATACCCCCTAATTCTCCATCCATTTGCAAGTGGGAGCAGTTTCTGCCAGGCTGTTCTGTCTAGAACCTTCATGGTTTTGAAAACTCCAATCAAATCACCTCACAGCCTTCTCTCTCTGAGGAAAACAGTCCCAACTAACAGAGTCACACAGCACGGAAACATATCCTTCGGCCCAACTGACCAGCTTTTTTAAATTGAAGGAGAGCAATTTGCCTGTGTTTGGCCCATCTATCTCTTTCCTATCCATGTACCTGTCCAAATGTCTTTAAATATTGTGATTGTACTCACCTCTACAACTCGTCTCAGCTCATTCCACAAAAGCCAACACCCTCTGTACGAAAAGATTGCCCTTGAGTCCCTTTTAAATCTTTCACCTCACACTTTAAATCTCTGCCCTCTTGTTTTGAAATTCTCCACCCGAGAGAAAAGACCTTTGCTATTCACCTTAACTATGTCCCTTATGATTTTATAAACCTCTATAAGGTCACCCCTCAGCCTCTTACACTCCAGGGAAAACAAGTCCTTGCTTTTCCAGCCTCTCCTTATGAAAATTTCTCCAATTTTTCCTCATTACTGACACGTTTCATCACCAGAACCTTTCGTATTAACCTCTCCTGCGCCGTCTCCAATGCACTCACACCTTCCCATAAAATGGTGCCCAGAACTGTGCACAATGCTTCAGTTTCAAAAGGAAATGGGATAAGCACTCAAAGGAAGTAAACTTGCAGGGCTCTGGAGATGGAGTGGGAGAACAGAAATGATTGAGCTTGCTCAACTGAAAGCATGGATGAATGAACTGAACTGAATGGGCTCCTTCTGTGTTTGACTGACGATGAGTATAACTCTCTTTGTAGCATCCTTCCTTCTGGGAAAAAATGTCTTCCTTCATTTGTAGCCCTATGGGAAAAATGTCTTCTTTTATTTGGAGCCCAGGAATAAATCCATTATAAGCAGCAAGATCAGAAGCCTGCTCACAAAGACTTGCATTTATTATGCATGGAATATGAAATAATTTGTTCTGCAAAGCTTCTCTATTCTAACTCAGCCATTGTTTGGATTAAGAAAGGCCAAGTCATTACCTATCAGCAAGTAATCAGTAAAGGCATAATTAAATCCTTCGTAGAGGTTACCTCACATGACATTTCCCAATTGTTGTTGGCTGTGATACAGATCACCAGCAGAGGACATCAATGATTTCTGGATATCACACTAAACGCAACCACTCTGTCATCAGACTTGTATGACTGAAAGATTTTAACATTAAACCAAAAATAAGGTTAAAAATCAGTGAATGTTTCCTTTAAATCAAAAGCACCATGGTTAGAATGCCAAACCATTGTTTATCATTAAAATAAAATAAAGAACTGTAGATGCTAGAGATCTGGAACATAAACAGAAATTGCTGGAGAAACTCAACAGGTCTGGCAGCATCTTGAAGAGAAAAACAGAGTTAATTTTTCATGTCCAGTGACCCTTCTTCAGATCAACTCTGATCAAAGGTCATTGGATCTGAAATGTTAACTCTGATTTCTCTTCACAGATGCTGCCAAACCTGCTGAGTTTCTCCAGCAATTTCTGGTTTTGTTTCTGACATTGTTTATCACCTCTGTTACAGACTGCTGTCCTAAGCAGTTTACCAGCACAGACAAATGTCTGAATGTTTATGTAACATTAACAGAACACATTGGCAGAGAGTGTGATCTGTCCACAAGCCCAAACCATGACACCATCTCCTGCAGCTTTACTAAATTAAATAATTGCTATATAAATGCAAATTGATGTTGTTGCAGCCATTAGCTTGCAACGTTAAAGACTGAAAACTCAAAGCAAAGGAAATGGTTGGAACAGCTTGATGAGTATCAGTTATCCTTCTGAAAAATCCATTTGTCTTTTCAAACAAAAACTATCTATAACCCCATCAAGCAAAGGTACATAAAACAAGAGGTTACTTCAGATTAACAGGCTTTTACACGGCCAGTTAAATTCCGTGTGGGAACAGTAACAACTCCCTTCTGGGTCTTTTCTGATCATGTGACTTTTAATACGTTAAGTAGCCATTGTCCCACATTTTCAGAGAGAAAAGCAACTGATGGTAGTTTAGCCTGAGAGTCATCATGCCAGGTGAGGAGAGAGGATGACCTGGTAGTCTCAACCAGGGCAGAACTGAACCCCATGTGGTTGGCATCACTCTGCATTGTAAACCAGGAATCCACCATTGGAGTGAGAAGACCATAGAGCTGCCTCTCTCATTAGAGAGAATTAACTGGTTTTGGCTTAACCCGAGGGCCTGATGAATTCATTAGACATTGTGAAACAAGTCTCAACCACAGGGGATAGAGAGGAACCAATAGGCGTGTTGCATTTGGACATTTAACCAAGGTACCTCACAAAAAGTTAGGTAAGAAGATAAGAGCTCATGGGATGAAAGATCATCTATTGCTATGGATAGAGAATTAGCTCATGGGCAGGAAACATCGAGTGTGGATAAAGGGGTTCTTTTATAGGTTGGTGACCTGTGACCAATGGGGTTCCACAAGCATCAGGCCAGGGATCACAACTGTTTGCAATATGTTAATGATGTGGAGGAAGGAAGTGTGCGTACTGCTGCAGACAACCTAAAAATAGGTGGAAAGGCAGGTTGTGAGAGAGACACAAAGAGTTTACAGAGGGATCGTGACAGGTTAAGTGAATGGGCAAAAGGTTGATAAGTAGAGTATAATGTAGGAAAATGTAAAGTTATTCCTTTTGAAAAGGAGAACAAAAGAACAGAATATTATTTAAATGGAGAAAAGCTGCAGAAAATTATAACTCAAAGGGACTTGGGGGGGACTTGAGCACAAAACACAGAAAGCTAGCACACAGTTACAGCTCAATGTCTCAGCATCCACCCACACTCTGGGGAAAGGAATTTCAGACATTCACAAATCTGTCAGAGAAGTAATTTCACTTCATCTCTGTTTTAAATCTGCTACTCCTTATCCTAAAACAATGTCCTCTCAGTCTAGATTGTCCCACATGAGCAAACATTCTGTCTACATCTACCCTGTTGATTCCCTTCAGCATCTTCTGTAAGATGATGTCATGTGACTGTCTGAAAGGTACATTGTCTAGTCTGGAATCCATGCAATATCACAAAAGTTAGTCCAAAACTCAAACAAAAATACAAATATAATGGTATGGATGGCTGATGCTATGTTGATAATGTTGATGGATTAACTCTGCTTTAAATTAGTCCCACCCTCCATGTTGATGGATAATCTGCAATGGAAGCTTAACAGTGTGATTTAGGCATTGCAAATCATTGAGAGAGTGTGGGAAACTTGATGTTATTTTTTGATGGAGTATAACATTGCTTCCAACTCTGTTGATCTTTTATCGTGAATCCTTTTCAACTTTTTCTTTGATGCCTTTTCTTGAACCTTCAATTATTTAATCCTTGAGTCATTTTCAGTGAGAGCTTGGAAATTACCAGCCACGAGTAAGCAGAAATAAAGGAAAGAAATCAGCAGTTCGAACATTTTGCTTGCTGCATCCAATTAAAAAACTTAGGTTCTTGCAAATATTCATTGCTTGCTTCATCAACTCGTTGCGCAGTCTATTTCCCAAGCTCATTTCCACACAATTTCCTCAAGGAAACATACTCTACATGAATGAAAAAGATGGCATAATGGACTGGGCAGACCATATGGAGAGTGGCATTTTACAGTGGCAGTGGATGTGGTTTAATTGGGGTTAGGAGGCAAACTTGTGTAAGAATTTACACAGCTATACCCAATAATACTGTGTTGTGAAACTGGGAATAGGAATATAGGAACAGGAGTAGGCCATTCAGCTCCACCATTCACTGCGATCATACCGACCTGGGGCCTAACTCCCTACGTCTGCCTTAATTCCATAACCTTTAATACTTCTGTTTAACAAATTATTACTGATCTCAGATTTAAAATTATTAACTGATCCTGCACCTGCCATTTATGGAAGAGAGTTTCAAACCTCTCCCACCCTTTGTGTGTCGAAGTGCTTCCTAACATCTCTGGCCATAATTCTGAGACTGTGTCCCCTAATTCTAGAATCCCCAACCAGTGAAAATAGTTGATCTTTATCTCCCTGTCATTTCCTGTTAAGATCTTGAAGACTTTGATCTGAGCACCCATTAATCTTCTAAATTCTAAAAAAACAGGTCTAACTTGTATAATTATCCCTCATAACGTCACCCCTGAAGTCCAAATATCATCCAGGGGAAGTTGTTTTTATTAATCCACGAGATGTGGGTACAACTGGCTTGGTCCAGCTTTTATTGCCCATCCCTAATTGTCCCAGAGGGCAGTTTAGATCAGATTCCCTACAGTGTGGAAACAGGACATTCGGCCCAACATATGCACACTGACCCTCCGAAAAGTAGCCCACCCAAACCCCTTTTCCCTCTAACTAATGCACCCTACACTATGGGCAATTTAACAGACCAATTCACCTGAGCTGCACATCTTTGGATTGTAGGATGAAACCCATGTAGACACGGGGAGAATGTGCAAACTTCACACGGACAGTCATCCGAGATTGGAATCGAACCTGGGACCCTGGTGCTGTGAGGCAGCAGTGCTAACCACTGAGTTCACATTGTTGTGGGTCTGGAGTCACATGTAGGCCAGACCAGGTAAGGGTGGCAGTTTCTTTTCCTGAAGAACATTAATGAACCAGAGGGGTTTTTCCCATAATCGATTCATGGTCATTATTAGACTCTTAATTCTGTATTATTATTAAATTCAGATTCTGCCATCTGCCGTGGTAGGATTCAAACCCAAGTCCCCAGAACATTACCAGGGTCTCTGGGTTAATAGTCCATCAATAATACCACTCGACAATCACCTCCCTGTAGGCTGTTTCATTTGAATAAATGGTCAGATTGTTCTTGATTGATTTGTTATCCTTAATCCTCCACCATTGTACAGCAGGCTATTATTCAGTCATAAAGGTAGATGCTTCCCCATGTACTCTTTCTGACTTGTTATTGCCTTTCAGTGAGGGCATCATTCTGTCGCAATAGGTCATTGATACAAGGTACTCAGAAGACATCTGTTGGGGAGAGATGATGGCCTAGTGGCATTATCGCTGGACTGTTCATTCAGAGACCCAGCCAATGCTATTGTGACCCGAGTTTGAATCCTGCTGAGGGACATGGCAGAAATTGAATTCCATAATAACCTGGAATTAAGAGTCTAATGATAACCACAGCTGGAAATGTGTTGCTGGAAAAGCGCAGCAGGTCAGGCAGCATCCAGGGAACAGGAGAATCGATGTTTCGGGCATAAGCCCTTCTTCAGGAATGGCTTATGCCCGAAACGTCGATTCTCCTGTTCCCTGGATGCTGCCTGACCTGCTGCGCTTTTCCAGCAACACATTTTCAGCTCTGATCTCCAGCATCTGCAGACCTCACTTTCTCCTTAATGATAATCGACATTAGGTTGTGGTTATCATAAAACCTCTCTGATTCACTAACGTCCTTCAGAAAAGGAAACTGCCATCCTTACCTGGTCCGGTCTACATGTGACACAGCCATGTGGTTGATCCTCAACTGCTGTGCTTTTCCAGCACCACACTCTCAACTCTGATCTCCAGCATCTGCAGTCCTCACTTCCTCCTCTACTATGTAAACGTATACTGATGTTGTTCCTGCTAAAATGCTGTGCAACATCCCTTAGCATTTGAAAGGGCTATATAAGGCAGAATCAAATTCCTTACATCGCAGAAAGCCCAGAGATCAGGCTGGCAGTGGTGGTGCTGGGGGTAGTGTAAACTCAGTCAGATGGCAGGTTGTGTGGTGTGCAGTTGAATGCTCCCCCTTTCTGACATCCTGAGAAGGAGCCTCCTCAGTGTGATCACCCTCATGTTCACGATTGTCCAACCCTCACCCCCGTACATGGGACCCCCACTCTCCTCATCCCCTGCCTACATTGCTGTTCCTGCCTGTGGTTTAGCTGTTGGTCCATCAAACTGGCACGACTTGATGGTGGACATCCCGTCACGCTAAGGCAATGAGTTTGGAAGATTGGAAACCACGTGGCCCAGAAACCCATTACCTTCAGCAAGTGGCAGTGGAGATGGTCTCACGTCCGATTTCCCAGCTGGCAGAGAGGGCCAAATCTCTAGATCCATAGAATCCCTACAGTGTGCAAACAGGCCATTTGGCTCCAGAAGTCGACACCTAACCTCTGAAGAGTATCCCAACCAAACCCATTCGCCTATCCTAATACTCCACATGATCCCTGACTAATGCAGCTAGTCTACACATGCCTGAACACAATGGGCAATTTAGCATGGCCAATCCACCCTAACCTGAACATCTTTGCACTGTGGGAGGAAACCAGAGCACCTGGGGGAACCCACGCAGACACAGGGAGAATGTGCAAACTCCACACAGACTCTCACCCGAGGCTGGAATCAAACCCAGGTCCCTGATGCTGTGAGGCAGTAATGTTAACCACTGAGCTACTGTGCAGAGCTAAGTGATTGATTTCCCAATTCTAAGGCACAGTACCAAACATGGTGTTCACACAGCGGGTGGTGTGCATGTAGAATGAACTGCCAGAGGAAGTGGTAGATGCAATTACTGTTATAACATTTAAACTACCTTTGGACATGGATAGGAAAGGTTTAGAGGGATATGGGCAAAATGCAGGCAAATGGGACTAGTTCCGTTTGGGAAACCTGGTCAGCATGAATGAGTTGGCCGAAGGGTCTGTTTCCATGCCGTACAACACTACGACTTATCGTAGAAACAAAAACTTCCATGCCCAAAAAAATGTTCACACCCAAATTAAGTTTGTGAATCTCTAATGATTTACAGATTGCAGAGAGAAATTGGGCGGAGGGAGTGAATAAGTGAAGGATAATCAGGAGGCTCCTGATTTTTAAAAAAATGACTATTTTTAAAATCAAATATCTTAAAGAGGAATATAAATGGATTATGGATAACTCACAAGGCAATTTCCAGGCCCATTTATTCTCACAACGTAAGCTTGGGGTTATTTATCATGAACAGTTGTGTAGAAGGGTGAGCACATTGCATGAACATCTGACAGGTAATTCCCACAACTGCAGGTACTGGAGCTGAGAAGTAATTATTTCACTCACCAGGAAATCAATTTGATACGAAGGAACATTTCCAGCTCTGTGCTTGCACCTCTTTGCAACGGTTTGGCCCTCAACTTACAAATGATTACAATGCAAGATCTAGTCAGTGTGGTGCCCTGAAATTAATAAGGTACATCAGCTAATTGCCCACGGTCACCTTGGATGCTTTGTAAGTAACAATTCCAATGTATTCAGTGACACACTTCACCACTGTCTAATCAAGGATAAGAGATTCTACTTCCATTAGGGCTATTTCAGGCATGAATGCTGCCGATTAAGCTGAAGAGAAATGACAGGTTTTCTGTGGTTGTGAAATCATTATGATCTTATTGTGGGAGACTGAGGGAAGGTGAGTTGGGGCCAATTGGCTATAATCTGGTCGAATAGCCTCCTCCTGCTTCAGGGTTTTGTGTTTATATGATGTGATCCAGTAAGCGCTCTGTCAGAGTTTGGTGGCTCACTCAGCTCTTAGCCTCACATTGGCTCCATTTCATTCAGTTCGTGCAGATATCTTGTGAGTGTTGGAAATTAAAACTACAAACCCCCCCAGATAACTCCAATCCTACCACAACTTCTCACATCCTATAATACAACAGCCAAGTGACTGCTTGAACATTATGTTATGAAGT
Organism: Chiloscyllium plagiosum; assembly: GCF_004010195.1. Taxonomy (NCBI): domain Eukaryota; kingdom Metazoa; phylum Chordata; class Chondrichthyes; order Orectolobiformes; family Hemiscylliidae; genus Chiloscyllium; species Chiloscyllium plagiosum. The sequence goes on along the minus strand of NC_057731.1, from coordinate 54,838,608 downwards.
TGAAGGCATGTACTGTACTTTAAGAGAGAGTGAATGCTGTTTTGAACTGAGAGATTACAAGTACCTGTGTGATATGACTAGATGGCAGTCCCAGAGAGTACTGGAAAATTGGAAATATGTAACATTTGGTTGTGAAATGGATACCTGAGTTGGTTACTGTTTTGACAACAATTCAAATTGAACCAATCAGTTCAAATTATGCCTCAGGATACTAAAGCCCAATCGAGTTTCAATTTATTGTTTTGACAACATCGAACCAATAGGCAATCCAATGTTGGAGATACAAAAATGCAGGCATTTTGAAAATTGGAGAGAGAGCAGTTGCCATTGAGAGAGAGCCAGGAAATTAGGAACCACTCTCTTTCAAAGATACCTTTTCATGTGAAACATACTCGTAGTAAAGAAAGAAGATAACCCAGGGAATTTTCAACCGGAAGAAGGGAAAGTGCTGGAAGTCTTGAAACACACAAAAGTGGATAAATCCTCAGGACCTGATCAGGTGTATCCTAGAATTTTGTGGGAAGGTAGGGAAGTGATTGCTGGGCCTCTTGCTGAGATATTTGTATCATCAATAGTCACAGGTGAGGTGCCGGAAGACTGGAGGTTGGCAAGACTGAAGCGCAGTAAAGACAAGCCAGGGAACTATAGACCAGTGAGCCTGACCTCAGTGGTGGACAAGTTGTTGGAGGGAATCCTGAGGGACAGAATGTACATGTATTTGGAAAGGCAAGGACAAACCAGGGATAGTCAGCATGGCTTTGTGCGTGGGAAATCATGTCTCACAAACTTGATTGAGTTTTTTGAAGAAGTAACAAAGAAGATTGATATGGGCAGAACAGTGCATGTGATCTGTATGGACTTCAGCAAGGCATTCAACAAGGTTCCCATGGGAGACTGGTTAGCAAGGTTAGATCTCGTGGAATACAGGGCGAACTGGCTCAAAGATAGAAGACAGAGGATCGTGGTGGAGGGTTGTTTTTTCAGACTGGAGGCCTGTGACCAGTGGTGTGCCACAAGGATCGGTGCTGGGTCCACTAAATGATTTGGATGTGAGCATAAGAGGTACAGTCAGTAAGTTTGCAGATGACACCAAAATTGGAGATGTCGTGAACAGCAAAGAAGGTTACCTAGATTACAACGGGATCTTGGTCAGATGGGCCAATGGGCTGAGGAATGGCAGATGGAGTTAAATGTGAGGTGCTGCATTTCAGGAAAGCAAATCTTAGCAGGACTTATACACTTAATGGTAAGGTCCTAGGGAGTGTTGCTGAACAAAGAGACCTTGGAGTGCAGGTTCATAGCTCCTTGAAAGTGGAGTCGCAGGTAGATAGGATAGTGAAGAAGGTGTTTGGTATGCTTTCCTTTATTGGTCAGAGTATTGAGTATAGGATTTGGGAGGTTATATGCGGCTGTACAGGACATTGGTTAGGCCATTGTTGGAATTCTGCATGCAATTCTAGTCTCCTTCCTATCAGAAGGACGCTGTGAAACTTAAAGGGGGCTCAGAAAAGATTTACAAGGATGTTGCCAGGGTCGGAAGGTTTGAGCTATAGGGAGAGGTTGAATAGGCTAGGGCTGCTTTCCCTGGAGCATTGGAGGCTGAGGCTTGACCTTATAGAGGTTTATAGAGGCTCGAACTCAGCACCACCTTCCTAACCTGCAATCATCTTCCTGACCTCTCCGCCCCCACCCCACTCCGGCCTATCACCCTCACCTTGACCTCCCTTCACCTATCGCATTTCCAAAGCCCCTCCCCCAAGTCCCTCCTCCCTACCTTTTATCTTAGCCTGCTGGACACACTTTCCTCATTCCTGAAGAAGGGCCTATGCCCGAAACGTCGATTCTCCTGTTCCTTGGATGCTGCCTGACCTGCTGCGCTTTTCTAGCAACACATTTTCAGCTTATAGAGGTTTATAAAATCATGAGGGGCATGGATAGGATAAATAGACAAGGTCTTTTCCCTGGGTGGGGGGTATCTAGAATTAGAGGGCATAAGTTTAGAGTGAGAGGGGCAAAATTTAACATGGGTCTAAGGGGCAATCTTTTCACGCAGAGAGCGGTAGATGTATGGGATGAGCTGCTAGAGGAAGTGGTGGAGGCTGGTACAAACGCAAGATTTAAAAGGCATCTGGATGGGTATATGAGTAGGAAGGGTTTAGAGGGATATGGGTCAAGTGCTGGCAGGTGGGACTCAATTTGGTTACGATATCTCGTCGGCATGGACAGGTTGGACAAAAGGGTTTGTTTCTGTGCTGTACATCTCTATGACTCTATGACTCTAAGTCAAGAATGTGATGCTGGAAGAGCACAGCAGTTCAGGTAGCATCTGAGGAGCAGGAGAATTGATTTTTTCAGCATAAGCCCTTCATCAAACATCGACTCTCCTGCTCCTTGGTTGCTGCCTGACCTGATGTGCTTTTCCAGCACCACACTCTCTACTCTGATCTTCGGCATCTGCAGTTCTCATTTTTCTCTATGACTCCAAGGCAGACACCGAAGACGACAGTTGCTGTATGGTTTTGAAATTCAGTTGATGTAATTTTATTTTGTTTTATTGGAACGCATATTTTATCGAGTTGGAGGCAGGTAATAAGCAGTTAAGAGAAAGTGGGGCTTAGAGTTGTGAATAGTTGTTGTTTAATGTTCACCTTAAGAGTTAAAAAAAATTGATATTACTTTCTTTACTCAGTGGAGTTTGGGAGTTCTGTCACTCATACTTTAACAGATTACGAGACGAGGTGAGCTTTACTGGGTGTTTGGTTTAATTAACAGAAGGGCTCATCACCATGTCATAATAATTATCACGATTTAAGAAAATAAGCATGTTTCACAGATCAAGCAAATCACTAAAGTCAAGTCAATTTGCCCCTTCTTCATTGATCACTGCATCACCCAATCATACAGTGCAGTTTCTGTACAGAAATATATTGTCTTCCGAACCTGTAGTTCTCTCATTCCCTATCCTGAGAATTTTATTTGGTTTTGAGTTGAAGACTGATATTTTCCAACAAGTCATCAAACTATTCATCGTATCTGGGAGGGGGAAGCTAAGAGGCCTGGGTTCAAGTCCCACCTACTCCACACTTGTGTCATAACACTCCTGGACAGAATGATTGGAAAATATCTGCAGGACTGGGAGGCTAAGGCAATGGGTGAGTGATAGGAACAGACTTTCAGGAGAACCCAAGTAGTATCGAGGAAATACTGCTCAAGAAAGATTCTGAATCATATTTTACCATAAATTACATCATTAGTTAGAGTGAACAATGCAATGATTTAGTTAATCAGAGCAGAAATGTTCAGCAACTAAATTCAGGTTCAACATCAGCACACTTTAAGTCAGAAAGCTATGGATTCAAGTCTTGCTCCAGAGCTTGAGAGCTGGAACTCTAGGGGGACCTGCACTGTTGGAGGTGATGTCTTTTGGTTTGACATTAAGCAGAGACCTTGTCTATTCTCTCACGTGAATGTATAAGATCCCAAGGCACAAAGAAGATTTATTCCTCGTGTCCTGTCCAATATATACCCTTCAATCAACATCGCAGAAAGCAATTGTCTGGTCACTGTCACATTGCTGTTTGTGGATGTTAGCTGTGCGCCACTTGGCTCCCAGCCTTCCCACATTATAATCGGGACTTAACTTCAACAAGAACTTCACTGGCTGCATAACACTTTAGGATATCCAATCATCTTGAAAGGCGGCATAAATGAAAGTCTCCCTTTTCTCATAGCTTTCGTTTCCTTTTGGTTTTGCAATAGTAAGGGCATTTTAATAGTTGTAGGCTAAACAAGTTAAACTTCTTAAAGATTGACTTGTATTTTGAAAAATAATCCTTGTCAAAATACTGTAGTTGTGAAAAGCATTGCTGCTCAACAAAGACAGTTCAGTGTTGACAGTTGAGACCTTGCCAGGAAACAATCCTACCGTTAATAAAAAATAATGCAATGCCAAGTTAATAACAAACAGAGCACCAGCTGGTTAGCATGTGAGAGCAGAGGTGGTCGCAATGGGAATCAACTCTAGCTGCAGCATCAAGCCAGCATTGATGGTCTTGTGGGATGTTTCAAACCTACATCTGATAAATGACTCTACGATGTAGCATTTTGGAGATTTAGCGACAGTGGTTAATAAACAAGAAACCATGTCTCCTCTATGATATCGCCAACCTCTGAGCAAAATGACGGGCAGATCAAATTGTGGGTGTGATCTTTCCAGTCAGATTTCCCTCCGTTCTGCCTCAGCTGCTGTTGTGAAGCTGCCAACTTCGGAAGGACCATGACAATTACCTGAAACATGAATTAGGCTTCTTGAGTTTAATAATCCTTTAAGAGCCAGCTCCTAAGTTTGTCATAAACTGGCTGAACCATAGCACACACATGCTTGGCTTATCCCAAAGGGTCTACATTGTACATTGTACTGACCAGCAGCTCCTGAAGAGACTACAGAGATCATCAAGGTGGTAAAAACAATGACTGCAGATGCTGGAAACCAGATTTTGGATTAGTGGTGCTGGAAGATCACAGCAGTTCAGACAGCATCCCAGGAGCAGATGCTGCTTGAACTGCTGTGCTCTTCCAGCACCACTAATCCAAAATACAGAGATCATTACCCAAAGGGGAAGTTGAATTTGATCTTAACTATGTTTCTATGAAACAAAGGCTTGCTTTGTGTGGCTGCACAACAGTTGTCCATCTTGCTGACAACCCAGTAGCCCCCCCCCCCCCCATTAATCCGGCTCATCTATCTGCCCCCAAGTTTCAAAACTCAACTGAAGACCAACTACAGAGCTACTTGACTTTTTGCTATTTTTCTCTTGGCATTTTTCAAAAGATCTGAGATCCAATTTACAGTGAAATTTGAACCAACATTTTTTGAGCTTACATCCCCATTGTAATGCACATGTCAAATGATATCAATTTCCTGTTTTTAAAATTCACTCACTGGCTGGGCCAGCATTTATTTCCCATCCCTCATTGCCCAGAGGGCAGTTAAGAGTTAACCACATTGCTGTGGGTCTGGAGTCATGTGTAGACCAGACCAGACCAGGTAAGGAAGGCAGATTTCACTTGATAGAGGACATTAGTCAGGTCCAGGCAGCGGACCTTGGAGGGGGTCAGTATGGCTGATTGCCTGTCCCTCTTCCACGGTCTCCCTGCAGAAGAAGCATGTGGTGTCTACCAAAACCCTCAAAGCTTTCAGGGAGAAGTGGGCACCGCGGGGTGTGGAGGGTTTTATTTCTTCCTCTCATTCTATCTTGATTTAATCTCTATACCCCCTTCACCTTTTTGGTCACTCAGGCATTGCCCTGTCCTGAGAAGGACACTGCTTGTCACTGCCTGCTCGGCTGTTTTTTCCTTCCTGCTCGGCTGCTTTTTCCTTCCTGGTGGTGAATATGAATAAAGTTTTCTGCAATCATTTCTTCACTGTGTCCTACACCTGCACACACGCAACATAGGTGCTGGGGAGAAATAAGCACGACCGCTGTTTGGTGGTAGTGAAGGGTAGGAAAAAGCAATATGTATATAACCAGGGGATTTAGAATGTCCCAGAGAGAAAAACAAAAATGAGGATAGAGGCACAGAGGTAGTGTCCCTACCCCTGAATCGGGTTTAAGTCCCACCTGCTACAGAGGTGTGTAATAACATCTCTGAACAGATTGGTTCGGAAAAACATAGGTTAAAGAAAAAAAATATATATATACAGGGGATCCTGGTGGTCGAAATATTGAAAAAAAAAATGATTAAGGCACATTAGTGAACCAGGTGGGTTTTTCCAACACCAGCAATAGTTTTATAGTCAGCGTTAGACCCTTAATTCCAGCTTCTTTATTAAACTCAAACAGCACCATCTGCTGGGGCAGGATTTCAATCCCAGTCCCTGGAACATTAGCTGAGCTTCTGGATTAATAGCACCATCCCCTCCCCATGTCTAAACATTTCAGAAGGAAAGTGGGGGGGGAGGTGGGTGAGCTGCTTAAGGTGTGCTATATATGAATTTGACAAGCTGGATTGGGAGAGGCTGGTTATCTGATGTTGGGGGATGGAAAATACTCTTCAAATCAAACTATGTGGAAATGGATGGCTCCCCAATAGATTTCTCTGCAAGGTCACAGAGTCTTACAGCATGGAAAAAGGCCCTTCAGCCCAACTCATCCATGCTGGCCAGCTTTCCTAAACCTAATTAGTCCCAGTTGCCAGCACTTGGCCCATATCCTTCTAAGCCCTTTCTATTCGTATACCCATCCAGATGCCTTTTAAATGTTGTCATTGTACCAGCCTCCACCATTTCCTCTGGCAGCTTATTCCATACATACACCACTCTCTGTGTATAAAAAGTTTCCCCTTAGGACCCTTTTAAATCTTTCCCTTCTCACCTTGAACCTATGCCCTCTAGTTCTGGAATCCCTCACCCACCTTTGCTTCTCACAGTCAAGGACTGTGCGTTTGCTGATGTGTAACAAAATCCCTGTGGTCAAAGCTGTCCCGCACGAGGCTGGAGGATATGACCAGAGACTTAGAAGTTCCTAGATGCACAATCGTACATGTTAATGAGTGATCGCCGATAATGAGACTACAAGGTGCTTAAAAAGCTTATACCAAGTTCCTCTTGTTTGTTTTAAGAGAAGAATTGAGAGTTCATTTTAAATGGACTATTGGCCTTCTTAAAATAAGATTAGATTGGTTTGTTCTTTTAAATATTTTATGACAACATCACTGACAATAACGTTGCCTTGAAATTTAACTAAATGTTCAATAAGTATGTTCAGCTAATGTTTTGACAAAATAATCCAGGAATTCAATTTATGCTTTCATGCATGCCAGGTACCAATCACAATCTGCTCTCCTTTGTTATAAATGTTCATGAACTTTTAACAACTTTGGGAAAACTATCCATTACAGTCTGACAGGTACATTGACCTGTGGTACAGTAATATTGCAAGAGAATTCAGCAAAGATGATTCATTACACTGTGGGTCTACAGTCTTTTCTGTGCTGTTCAATCTTGATGATGTTGCCCATCAAACGCATAGAGCAGCTTGACGCCTATTAAATACAAGCAAACACCCAACCTAGCTGCTGTTTACCACAGTGTACGATGTCACTGAGCTTTCACATCCACTGGTGTTTGAATTGCCATCCATTGTTCCAGAATGTCACGTCATCACAGTCTTGTCATCTACCCATAAAACTTATAAAGAGCAGGGACACTTTCCTTTTAAAAAGCAGCATGGAATCCACCTCAGCAAAATGGACTGCGAAGGGTCAGGTCACTTGTTATGTGGCTTCTCAGAGACCGGGACTAAATTTGTAGCTGCACGTGCTTATGGAAAGGTCATTAAATGAGAATCCCCTTGGATGACCTTCCATTCGAGAGGCTTAAAGGAACAATGATGGTTGGATTTGCTGGTCCATAAAAATGGAAATACAAACAAAGCCATTTCAGAGGCTGCTCATTGCAGGAATGTTACAGAGTAATCAACCATTATTGATTATGTGACAAATTACCTATCGCCATCAATTTATTGCGTGCAGAATGGAAACTTTAGGTTGAATTGTTCATTTTCTTTGGCTAAGTCAGACTTGTGTAAGATTTCTCAGAGGATTTTGTGCTATATGGCATACTGGGTTTTCTCACCCTATCTCACCAAATGTGCCTCATTAATTACCTACCATGCTCTTGGAGCACCTCTTGCATTTCGTTACTTCCTCATCTTTCTTGGTAGAATTCTGGAACAACTCATTACTCAGTGATTTTCACAAAAACACCTGTATCGCTTGTGTCATCTATAAAAATCTGCTGTCCACCTGAGCAACTCCTGTCAGACCAGAGTTGCCCTGCCTGCCGAGACAAGGGGGAAAGCAGCCTCTGCCCGATGGGCAGCGATGTGATGCTCCTGCTGTATACAGAGGTGCTGACATGCACTTCCACCTCCCCCAGGACCAGCAGTGGAGGCCACTACACTGGACCTTACCCAGGCTGGTACTCGGTTGTTACCAGGGTTTAAACTGTCTCAGCCAACTGGGGGAATGCCCAGCTCTGTAGGAATTCACCATCTTCACACCACTAGGATAATGACCATCTTCACACCACTAGGATAAAGCACCGACATTTTCTCTCTGTTACCTTGACTCACTCTCTGGGACTGTAGCCACCGCCCACCAAGGCTCACGCTCTACCATCTTCCCCAGTCTCTCCCACCTACTCCAAACCTCCGCACCACCAATCCTCCGTGGCCTCTGCATGGCCTAGTCACTTACCCAGCACACTTCACTATCTGCACCAACTGTGCCAACCCACTTTCATCTTCCGTAATATGTGCATCTCTTTCATAACCCACAGGATGGCAGAAAGAGTCAAGACGGGTGGGGTGTTGCTTGCCTGATGACTCCTCACAGCTTCTGAGCTGAGGATCATGACTGTGACCACCCTGAGCAGGGCGTGGACTGGTATCAGACATTACCTTTTGGTTTACTGTTGGGGTCTCCTGAGCAGAGGCTATCTCCCTTAGCTTGCCTGAGATTGCTAAGCTGTCAATTCTATGCAACACAGTCTTTGTTTTAAACAGTGCTTTGCTCAGTACTTCTCACATTGTTCTTCCCATGCTCCTTTATGCCATCCTACACATTCCTTCCTAGCCTCCCTCCTTTGCTGTTCATAATGCTTCTCTGAAACAGGGTTCAGTGGAGAGGTATTGGTTCTTGGTATTTCAGTCCTGGCTCCCACTGTTCCTGCTGCTAGATCTAACTCCCTGTCGACCTGTACACCCACAAAACATTGCAGCCCCCTATGCTGATGGCATGAGAAGAGACGTTCAGGAGCTGAGTCATAGACTCTAGTCAATTGTCAAAAATACAAAGTAAAACAACCACTAAACAGTATCGACTCTTTCCAGAATCTTGAGTGAGTGAGATAAAGTCACAGAGCCATTGAGTTGTACAAATGGAAACAGACCCTTCGGTCCATCTCGTCCATGTTGACCAGATATCCTAAATTAATCTAGTCTCATTTACCAGCATTTGGCCCATATCCCTCTATACTCTTTCCCTTCATGTACTATCCAGATGTTGTATGTTGTGATTGTACCAACCTCCATCACCTCCACTGGCAGCTCATTCCATACGTGAGATGGTGTTACCCTCTTGAAGGCAGCCCAATGGTGAACTGAGCCCCAATCAAAGCTGAGGACCTTTTCATTTAAAATGTAATTGGTGTCAAGAGCATTTCTCAACAACTAATTCACTCAAGGAAACTCTTCCCCCCATTCTAGATCTTCGATTAAGCTAATTCCTTTGTTTTTTTCCTCATGGTCCTGGAAATTAATTTTGAATTTTAAGCATATCATCCACATTCTGAGAACAGTTTAACGTTGTGCACAGATAAGTATGCAAAAGTTAGCTCACTGAGCTGGAGAGTCGAAGCGTTTAAACATGACTTAGATCCCATCTACCTTCCCCTGAACAAAAGAACTGGAAATGACATCACCCACCTTAAGAAACCAAGGCCTATAAATAGAGAGGTGGGACATATCGCCAGCGCTTCACCAGAGGCTCTCACTGATGATGTTACCTCTTCATGGTGACGAAACAACTGAAAACAAACCTTCCAGCTCAGCGAGCTAACTTACATAATCATCATCAACTTGAGCTACAAATCTTTTCAAAAATTGCTATTGTACATAGAGCCACAGTCCATTCCCAACATCAACCCTCACCCAACCTGAAACCTTCTCTCTCTCTCTCCATTGAAAACAGGACGTTGGCTTAATACTCTTCCTTTGTCTAGTGTCCAGGGAGAGTGAGATGCTATTGACTGTAAGGTATAAGCTGCTGTGACAGCTTGACAAAATCAATTAAGTAAAGCCCACCAAAGCAGTCAAAAGATATTTACACATATCATTGAGCAAGCACAGCTAATTTTGGATTTTTGCATGTCAAAAAAAATTTAAAAATACAATATTTCAGAATGTTGGACATAGTTCTGCTGTGGTTCTTTTCACTGAAAAGGATCAGCGAGATTTGAGAGATTTTCAGCTCCCCTAAAAACTGTAGAAACTGAGATTTGAGATGGGTGAATTGAAAATGTGAAAATTGGAATATTGTGTTCAGTTCTAGTCACCTCAAGATAGAAAAGATGTGGAAGCTTTAGAGAGGGTGAAGAGTAGATGTACCAGGATGCTGCCTGGACTTGGGTGCATGTCTGATGAAGAAAGATTGAGGGAGCTCGAGCTTTTCACATTGGAGTGAAGAAGGATGAGAGGTGATTTGATCGAGGTGTACAAGATGATGAGAGGCACAGATAGAGAAGATAACCAGAAACATTCTCCCAGGGCAGAAATGTCTATCATGAGCGGCATAATTTTAAGGTGATTGGAGGAAGGTTTTGGGGCGATGTCAGAGGCAGGTTCTTTACACAGAGACTGGTGGGTGCGTAGAATGCACTGCCAGTGATGGTAGTAGAGTCAGAGAAATTAGGGACATTTAAGCACCTCTTGGATGGGCACATGGAAGATAGTGCAATGAAGGGGATGTAGGTTAGTCTGATCTTAGAGTAGGATAGAAGGCTGGCACAACATTGAGGGCTGAAGGGTCTGTACTATGCTGTACTGTTCTCTGTTCTATGTTCTATGCCCTCGTTTGGAAAGGATGCTGAAGCACACAAGATCAGGATTGGTAAAGGGAGTTATAATGCCGATCAGCCATGATTAAACTAAATGGTGGGGCAGTTCTGAGGGGCTGAATGGCCACCTTCTGTATCTCAGTGATTGCATGTTAAAGCAACTAAATGCTTGTCTCATAGAGATGTACAGGGTAAACGTGCCATGTCAAAATTACATGTTTTAACCCCCTTGCATCTGGTACTCATACATTTCTAATTATCAATCTTGCTTCTGTCCACTCGGTCCTTATCTTCAGAAACTGCTCCTGCTAATTTATCATTCTTTCTTCAGCAGGAAGATCCCCAGGTTTAAAGTATTTATTTTCACTTTGGCTACCTATGGAAATTCCTATTTCACATTCGTTACCTCAGATCACAAATTGCTTGTGAAGACAAAAGACAGTTTTTGGACAGAACAGAGAATGTTTATGAGTCTTAGAGATCAGATACAGACAGGACCTTTGGGTGTTATGGTGTCAGGAGTCTATCAGCTGAGAGCTTGTAAGTTTATGAATGAGCTATCAGTTCTCCTGACACCTTGGAAAATCTTTAGATTTCATTTGAAGATATTGCCCATCTTCTAAAACTCTGCCTTGTTTTGGTTTCTATTGATGTTGACAGGAATAACCTATCTCACTCTTACATGGAATTTGAGAAGTATAAATCATATTGCAAGTTTTTAATCATTCCTAGTAAAAAGTTTTTTTTTAATTACTCATATGTACTGGGTGTTTACTGGGGAGGAGTGAAGGATTTATAGCTATCTGACAATTTATTGATAGTGATGTCCCACCATTGAACCCCAAGCTGTGTTTGGTTAGATCAGCTGGAGCTTACAGGTTTTACTCAACCACACACAATTCTACCTCAGTGACTGTGATACAGTGGCCTGAAGCTTCAGATCTTCAGATCTGGGGTGGCACGGTGGCTCAGTGGTCAGCACTGCTGCCTCACAGTGTCAGGGACCCAGGTTCGATTCAAGCCTCACGCAACTGTCTGTGTGGAGTTTACACATTCTCCCTGTGTCTGTGTGGGTTTCCTCCCATGGTCCAAAGATGTGCAGGTCAGGTGAATCGGCCATGCTTTATTGTCCACAGTGTCCAGGGGTGTAAAGGTTAGATGCATTAGTCAGGGGAAATGTAGGGTAATGGGTGTGGGTGGGATACTTTTCGGAGGGGTGGTGTGGACTTGTGGGGCCGAAGGGCCTGTTTCCACATGTAGAAATTCTAATCTGGGTCAGAATCCTATTATTCGACCCAGATCAAACTAAACCTGAATTAACTCCACAAAGACTAGTATCTCACCATCAAATCATCCATGAGCACTCCTTTACTTTTGTACTGCCTCTTGCAGAGTCAGCTCTCAGGGTGTCAGTATTTCTGACACTCCCTTTTTGATCTGTCAGCCAGGGCTCCCTGATTGGACTGAACGAACAGCTCCAACCAGGGATCTCATATTCTATAATGTCGAGCTTACTGACCTTGTCCCAATCACTACAAAAGCTTGCCCAATTATTGCAGGGAAGTGCTGTTTTAGGGAACCTCTGAGCTAGGAGCCTTCTCTCAACCAAAGTAACAGTGTCATGTCCCGGGCTGCAAAAAGGCAGCAGTGGAGAGGGTTAGTATTGAAACCACGGCCTGACAGGCCTCTGATTTTCAGCAGTGGATGGTGTATTCTGTGGTTCAAAGGTCTTTGCACCAGCTTAATTGCTATTGAAAGAATGTAAGTGTGCAAGGTAGATCAGGAGGCAGAGTCAAAATGTACGGCTTTTGCCCGAAATGTCAACTCTCCTGCTCCTCGGATGCTGTCTGACCTGCTGTGTTTTTCCAGCACCACACATTTCGACTCTGACTCTCCAGCATCTGCAGTCCTCACTTTCTCTGAGTTGCTGCAAACGAAGAGGCAGGATGGGTGGAGCTGCAGGGTGCCAGGTGGGTGATGGCAATGTTCCCAGGTATGTACGGGCGTCAGGTGTGTTGGGGTTCATGGGTGGACAGGTGAGAGGATACGATGTCGGGTAGGTAGGGAATTGGATGCCAGGCTGTCGGGTCAGGTGCCAGGTGGATGAGAGCAGGGTACAAGGTGGGGCGGGGTAGATTGACAAGTGTTAGTAAGAATTGTGGGAAGTTGAAAGTGTGTTGGTGGAAAAGCACAGCAGGTCAGGCAGCATCCGAGGGGCAGGAAAATCGATGTTTTGGACAAAAGCCCTTCATCAGGAATGAAGCTGGTAGCCTCCGGGATGGAGAGATAAATGGGAGGGGGGATGCTGGGGGAAGGTAGCTGAGAGTGCAATAGGTGGATGGAGGTGGGGCCAAAGGTGATAAGTCAGAGAGGAGGGTGGATCGGATAGGTGGGAAGGAAGATGGGCAGGTAGGACAGGTCAGGAGGGCGGTGCTGAGTTGGAAGGTTGGAACTGGGGTGAGGTGGGGGGAGGGGAAATGAAGCCCTGGTGTCAAAGTGTTCCGAGGCGGAAGATGAGGCGTTCTTCCTCCAGTCGGGTGGTGAGGGAGCAATGATGGAGGAGGCCCAGGACCTGCATGTCCTCGGCAGGGTGGAAGGGGGAGTTGAAATGTTCAGCCACGGGACGTGGGGTTGGTTGGTGTGGGTGTCCCGGAGATGTTCTCTGAAGAGCTCTGCGAGTTGGCACCTTGCCTCCCCAATTTGGAGAACACCACATCGGGTGCAACGGATACAGTAAATGACGTGTGGATGTGCAGGTGAAACCTTGATGGATGTGGAAGGCTCCTTTGGGGCCTTGGAAGGAGGAGAGGGTGGGTGCAGGTTTTATAATTCCAGTGGTGACAGGGGAAGGTGCCAAGAGGGGAGGGTGGATTGTTAGGGGGCATGGACCTGATGAGGTAGTCGCAGAGGGAATGGTGCTGAAAATGTGTTGCTGGAAAAGCGCAGCAGGTCAGGCAGCATCCAGGGAACAGGAGAATCGACGTTTCGGGCATAAGCCCTTCTTCAGGCTTATGCCCGAAACGTCGATTCTCCTGTTCCCTGGATGCTGCCTGACCTGCTGCGCTTTTCCAGCAACACATTTTCAGCTCTGATCTCCAGCATCTGCAGACCTCACTTTCTCCTCAGAGGGAATGGTCTCAATGGAAAGCGAATAGGGGTGGGGAGGGAAATATATCTCTGGTGGTGGTGCTGGTGTGGGAAGCTGGGTGGGGGTTCAGTTCGAGAGGGGAGTTGTGACCTGTCAGAGAGGCTCCACCTTTTGTGGGGGTGGGCATGTGTGGAGATCAGGTGTGGGGTCTCAGGCATATGCATAGAATTAATGGTTTCAAGTCAGGAGGTGGGCAGAGTGGGTCCTCAGGGTGGGGATATGAAGGGGCAGCAGCCCAGGATCCAAGTGGATGGGGGTTGGAGAGGGGCTGTCCAGAAGGGTTGTGTAGCTAGGCTGGATTTAGAGATGGGTTTGATTCCTTTAGGTTTTCATGGCTAACTCAGAATGAGCTCATTCTTTGGATGGTTCCAGATGCCGGTAATTGCACATCAGAGTTTCAACACCTTTGGGAAATTTCCAAAGAGTCTTTGTGTAGGAATATCCTGTTTACACTGCTATCAGGAGACATAGGCCAAAATGTGGTGTACAATTTGCCCCCATATTGTTTGTAAGATTTTTTTTCCAAGCTGCCATGATTAAATACTGTGAGCATTTGCACGAAGTTTATTGAAAATATTTTGTTTTCTAATGCTGTTAGTATTTTTCCAAGGGAATGAGGCATTATTTTGATTAGCCTCATTGTCCTGTGACACAGAAAGTGGGTGCTACCATTTCCTGCCATAGTCCAAAGATGTGCGGGTTAGGTGAATAGGTTATGCGAAATGCAGGGACAGAGGTCTGGGTGGGATGCTTTTCAGAAGGTCAGTGTGGAGTTAATGGGCCAAATGGCCTGCTTCCTCACTGCAGGGAGTCTATGAATTGCTCTTTGTGAATTGCCTTTTACCATATATGTAAGTCTATGTTTGCATCTTTGACTTTAATCTGTGACGTTCCAAATACATATACCTCAATCATCGCCCCATCCACTTGCATACTACTGGTTCCCATGATTTGAAATGATCTAGGATCTAAGCTCTGAAATTCCCTCTCAAAACGTTTACATTTCTCCCCACCTCTCTCTCTTTAAGTCTGCTGCTTTTAGTACATTGTTGGTGACTTGCTCTAATGTGAAGGCTATCAATTATTTGTCTGATAGCCATCCTGCGTGGTGTGATTCAACTGTCTTTACCACTTCTTACACCAGTGAGGAACTGGCTGTGTGATTTCTCTTGCTGTCAACAATTTGCATCCTCCACGCTTCCCCATGTCCCTTCCACTGGATTCCCCTGCTATGTCTATTGTCTTCCATCATCACCACACCTTTATCACTCTTCACCCAGTGGTTCTCACGATCATCTCAGCTCAGTGAACAGCCTCCTGCCTCATGCCCTCTTGGTCTCTGTACCAATGTACAATTTAGATCAGCTTGAGAAAAACAAACATGGAAAAAGAGCTTTCTTTCCCCCTCCATCCAGGATTAATTTCTTTTTGCCCACTCTAACTTTCCTCTCCCCCCTTTGAATTTCTTCAGATCTGGTATCTCTGCATTGTTCCCAGCTGATATCCCACCTCACACCTCACCCACTGTGCTGCCAGCTCTTAAAATAATCCCTGATCTCCACCATTGGGTTGGCATTTGATTTAAACATCATAACAATTGATGAACGGAAGTTGGTTTCAATGGGACATTAAAGTCAATCTCTGCAATAAGGGATTATTACACAGATATAAAAAAAAATAAGTGAATGAAGAGCTTAGTGTGCATTATCTTCCACTAATACTTAGTGAAGCTGTTATCCTTTAAAGCTCAATGATGTGAACAATTTTGTGGAAGAAATTATATTCAACCTTCAATGGAAAACCTTAACTTGCAAAAACAATCAAGTTAATTAAAAACATGCAGGTCGAATCCAAAGCCAATGTTCAAAATGAAATATCCAATTAAACCACCCATTGAGCAGACTGACAGTAAATGCTGAGAGCTTAATATTATTTTATCTTCTGCAGTGACCTTTTTTTCTGGGACCAGTGGTTCTGCAGACAACAGGTTTCAGTGACCAAGTTTGTTTACAAACAAGGCACCTTCTGGAAAAAGGAAGTGTCCACCTCACAGAGTTAATGTTGAGTTCTCTGGCTTGTCCTTACCACCCTTCTTAAACAGTGGCACCACATTAGCCAACCTCCAGTCTTCCGGCACCTCACCTGTGACTATCGATGATACACAAATATCTCAGCAAGAGGCCCAGCAATCACTTCTCTTGCTTCCCACAGAGTTCTCGGGTACACCTGATCAGGTCCTGGGGATTTATCCAACTTTACCCGTTTCAAGACATCCAGCACTTCCTCCTCTGTAATATGGACATTTTGCAAGATGTCACCATCTATTTCCCTACAGTC
>NC_057731.1:54793214-54821710 GCF_004010195.1 Chiloscyllium plagiosum | reverse complement strand
CCTGTAGCATTTGTATTCTGGAACATTCAGCTGCCAGTCCTGCCCATCCCTGAGCCATATTTCCATAATTGCTATGATATCCCAATCCCATGTTCCTAACCATGCCCTGAGTTCATCTGCCTTCCCTGTTAGGCCCCTTGCATTGAAATAAATGCAGTTTAATTTATTAGTCCTACCTTGTCCCTGCCTATCCTGACTGTTTGACTCACTTCTGTTCTCCACTGTACCAGTCCCAGATTGATCTTTCCTCAGTCTCACCCTGGGTCCTACCCCCACCTTACTAGTTCAAATCCTCCCGAGCAGTTCTAGCAAATTTCCCTGCCAGTACATTAGTCCCCTTCCCATTTAGGTGCAATCCGTCCTCCTTGTACAAGTCACATCTACCCCAAAAGAGATTCCAATGATCCAAAAATGTGAATCCTTCTTCCATACACCAGCTGCTTAACCATGCATTAATCTGCTCTGTCCTCCTATTCCTGCCTTCACTAGCTCATAGCACCAGGAGTAATCCAGATATTACTACTCTCGAGGACCTCCTTTTTAAATTCCTGCCTAAATCTCTGTAATCTCCCTTCAGAATCTTCGGCACATTTTGACTTTAGATGGGACACGATTCCAAAGGTACTGGTCCTTTGGACCTCGTACAAGTGACCATTTCAAGAGAGGAGTCTCGGTGAGTTTCTTCATTGGAGATGTTATAGATGTTAAGGAGGGATTGCCTTTACAAAAAGGATGTTTTGGTTGAAATGCTCCTAGTTTGTTTTTTTGGCAAAAAAATATGAAATGCCAGGGCTGGCATGATCGGCAGCATTACATTGTGTATTAAGTGACAAATGATTCAGTACAATGCATTTGCGGCTCATGAGATGGTCTGTCTTCACTGCAGAGTTTAAATGTAGACTTTGAAACCACTGAGGTAGACTTGTGGACTAAGCCTCCTATCTGTCGTCATTTCAATTCCCCAGCTTGCACCAGTTCTGACTTTCCATCCGTGGTCTGCTAGTGTTCCAAAGAAACTCAACAAAGAGCAGTTCATCTTTTGACTGGGCACTTTATAACCTTCCACACTTGACAATGAACTCAACAATTGTCAATCATATCCTCTGCACACAACGATGCAGATATGTAAAATCATCCACATGCACAGGGCACACAATCACATATGAGCCAACCATCATATTTGCATGCATGGATACACACATACATGTGCTGTCACAATATCTATTTAGAAAAAAGTGTTAGCATCATGGTACTATGATTAGACGAGTAGTGTGGAGGTGCGGGAATAACGCTCTGGGGATATGGTTTAACCAGCAAGCAGCTAGGGTCATTTAACATCAAATAATAAATCTGGAATTGAAAGCTCACCTCAATAATGGCAGCCATGAAATTATCATTGACTGTTGTACAAATGTATCTGGTTCACTAACATCCTTTAAAAGTGGCAATCTGCAGGTTTACGCGTGCCTCCACACACTCAGCAATATAATTGAGTGTTTTTAACAGCCCTTTGCAACACACATTTGTATTGTTTCAGACTATGGGTGGTTGAGATACAGTGATGACACCAATCCTTGATGCTCAAAAATTATTTGTAATTATCTTGCTCAGGCATGTTGTGAAACACATCCAGGAAAGGTGGGTTGCAAACCGGGACCTCCTGGCCTGAAGGTAAGGACACTACAACAGCACCACAAGCCTTCTTAATCCTTATTGCAGTCATCATTATTAAACTAACAATAAATGATTCAGGTCCTAATGGGGCATTGTAACAAAATATCAAGAGAAGAATGGAAACAACCAAAGTAAACTTATCCAAGTATCATCACCAGGGGTAATGGTGCACTCTAGTAACCCTCATTCCAAGAAACTCTCATGGCCCATGCTCAGAGATGTTTTTACACACATATATAGAGCAGGATAGGATTTAGAAACTGGATGTCCTGGCCCAGGAATAGGCACATTTCCACTGAACCACAATAGCCCTTAGTCCTCTTGTTTAATTATCTGTGATAAAGGATAGGCCACTTGTGAGTCTTAACAAGATGAGGCACTTCTCTTAGATAACAAAAGGGACCTTTATCTCAGAGGGAGAGGTAGTTTACTGCATGATGGCAATAGGAACAAATGACATTTACTTATTAGTTTTAAGCAATTAGGTCCTTCAGGAGCCAGGTACATTCTCCTGATCCCATTCACACAGGAGCTGGGTGAGATCGTCAGATTGGGTGGCACTTAAAATAACTTCAATATTAACTCTGTCAGAACCACTATCGTATACAATCTCTTCGTCTGAGGGCAATTGAAGTGTGTAACAAATACTGGTCTTGTCAGTGATGTCTACATAGAGTCAGAGAGTCATAGAGCTGTACAGCACAGAAACAGACTCTGCAATCCAACTCATCTATGCCGACCAGATATTCCAACCTAATCTAGTCCCATCTGCCAGCACGCAACCTATATTGCTCCTAACCTTTTCTATTCATATACCCATCCAGATGCCGCTTAAATTCTGCAATTGTACCAGCCTCCACCACTTCCTCTGCAGCTCATTCCATACACATACCACCCTCTACGTGAAAGAGTTGCCCCTCAGATATCTTTTATATCTTTCCCCTCTCACCCTAAACCTATGCCCTCTAGTTCTGGACTCCCCCACCCCAGGGAAAAGACCTTGTCTATTTATCTTATCCTTGCCCCTCATTATTTTATAAACCTCTATAAGGTCACCCCTTAGCCTCCGACGCTCCAGGGAAAACAGCCCCAGCCTATTCAGTCTCTCCCTATAGCTCAAATCCTCCAACCCTGGCAACATCCTTGTAAATCTTTTCTGAACCCTTTCAAGTTTCACAACATCCTTCCGATAGGAAGGAGACCAGAATTGCAGGCAATATTCCAACAGTGGCCTAACCAATGTCCTGTATGGCCGCAGAATGACATCCCAACCTCTGTACTCAATACTCTGACCAATAAAGGAAAGCATACCAATCGCTTTCTTCACTATCCTATCTACCTGCGACTTTACTTTCAAAGGGCTATGAACCTGCACTCCAAGGTCTCTTTGTTCAGCAACACTCCCTGGGACCTTACCATTAAGTGTATAAGTCCTGCTAAGATTTGCTTTCCCAAAATGCAGCACCTTGCATTTATCTGAATTAAAACTCCATCTGCCACTCCTCAGCCCATTGGCCCATCTAATTAAGATAGTTATAAAGTCATAGAGAACTCTTCTGAAACCTTTCAAGTTTCACATCCCATTGTAATCTGAGGTAACCTTCTTCGCTGTCCACTACACCTCCAATATTGGTGTCATCTGCAAACTTACTAACTATACCTTTTATGCTTACATCCAAATCATTTATATAAATGATGAAAAGTAGTGGACCCAGCAGCGATCCTTCTAGCACTCCACTGGTCCCAGGCCTCCAGTCTGAAAATCAACCCTTCACTACCACCCTCTGTCTTCTTCTCATGAACTAATTAATATAAAAGTATTCTAGTTAGTCGACATCTTGGAACATCTTGTAAAGCTCCCAAAAGCCAGTTGGTTGCATGTGAAGATCACTTTGTCCTTCTGATGATATTTCTCAGCTATTTTACAAATCTGAGGGTGGGTTGGTTGATCTTCAGTGGTTCATTGGGAGTAATGGGGATCTGCTTTCTTTATTAGTCTTTGATTTGGTTTAATTTGATTAAGTACAATGAAAAGTTTTATTTTGAGTGCAGTACAGGCAGATTATACCATACGAAGATGACAGGGTGATTGAACAGAGTGAGGAATACAACATTACAGGTGCAGAGAAGGTGCACAAAAGCGAGGTCAACATTTGATTTGTAATTTGAGAGGTCCATTCAGAAGGCTAATAACAGTGTGGAAGAAGCTGTTCTTGAACCTGTTGGTACATGTGTTTAAGCTTTCATATCTTCTGCTTGACGGAAGAGATTGGGAGAGATTATAACCAGGATGGGAGGGGTCTCTGATGATGTTGGCTGCGACTCAATGAGAATTGTAGGTGGAGTCACTGAATGGAAAATTGATTTACCTGATGGACTGGGCTGTGTTCATGGCTCTGTCGTTTCTTACAGTCCTGAGCAGGGCAGTTGCCATACCAAGCTGTGATGCGTCCAGATAGAATGCTTTGTATAGAAACCTCTCAGTGGAAAACACCCAGATCAAATCGTGTGATAACAAAATGTCACAAAACTGCAGTCCCCTCATGCCAAATGACAGTTGCAGCAGCCTCATCCCACTGGACTGTATCTGATGTTCTGAGGTGCGGGATGCACACACACCTCACTGATGTAAAGCACAAAGTGAAAGCCACTGAGTCCCGAACAGAAGCAGCATTGCTGTTCACATTGGGAATACTTAACCCAATCAGCCAGCATTTACTGCTTGTTAACATCAATAAGACAGTGTAACTCTGAGCTTACAATCCAATTTACAACCTTCAATATTTAATTTACTTTTTCCTTTTGCACATGACTGAATCAAAGATTGGATGAGAAAGCCACACATTTAAATTAGCGAGGAATTAATACTGAAAAATCCCATGAAATATGGAACCTGAAGAGCAATGTGAGTTAATAAAGCCTGCAGTTCACTGGCAAGCTGCCAGGACCCTGGGGACCCCTCGAAACCACCAATCGCAAATTGTAGTTTTTTTGTCTTCACAGTATTCTGCGAAGCAACAGGTGGTGTGTCAAGATTCCTTAGCCAAACTATAGCCAGTGCTTTCATGGTAAGGGAATGCAGTGTCTACAGAGAACGAGTGCACCTTTAACCCACCCAGCCATAACTAACAATGGAGAGGCTTGCAACTCCCTGCAGCAGCTCCTGTGCTGCTCCTACCCCAGGGAGAAAGTAACCCACTCTCTGCAACTGGATCCTCAGTTTCTTGACCCACAGCCACAATCGGTGAAAATCAGGGACAATATTTCATCCTCACTAACACTCAACACTGGAGCTCCCAAATGGTGTGTACTCAGCCCCCTACTGTACTCACTGTATACCCAGGACTGCGTCGCCAAATACTAGACTAATGCCATTTACAAGTTCACTGATGACACCACCATAGTCGGTCCAATCTCAGATGGTGATGAAACAGACTACAGACAGGAGGTGGAAGACCTGGAAAAATGGTGCACTGAGAACAACCTAGCTCTCAATGCCAGCAAAACCAAGGAACTCATTATTGACAGTCGACAGGATGATACTCATGCCCCCCTACACATTAACAGCACAGAGGTGGAACGAGTGGAGAGAGCTCCTGGGAATGGTCATCAACAACAAGCTTTCTTGGACTCTTCATGTGGACGCACTGGTTACAAAGGCCCAACAACGTCTCTTCTTCCTCAGGCAGCTGAGGAAGTTTGGCATGACGGCGAATACCCTTGCCAACTTTTATAGGTGCTCCATCAAGGGCATTCTGTCTGGAAGTATCACTATCTGGTATGGCAACTGTACCATTCAGGATCAGAGACGGTTACAGAGAGTGGTGAACTCAGTCCAGACAATCACAAAGGCCAACCTCCCATCTATAGAATCCATCTACCAGGCCCGCTGTCAAGGAAAGGCCGCCAGCATTCTCAACGATCCATCCCACCCTGGCAATGTTTTTCTACAACTTCTACCATCGGGGAGAAGGTACAGAAGCTTGAAAACACAGACCAGCTGGTTTCAAAATCATTTAAGCCCGACTGTTGTTACAATACTGAATGGACTCACAAACTCTTAGCATTCGCCTGTACCTGTGTTTTTGTTTTTACCACTGTTTACCTATTATTTACTTATCTATGCGAGTTAACTCTGTGATCTACCTGTATTGTTCGCAAGACAAAGCTTTTCACTGTGCCTCGGTACACATGACAATAAATTCAATTCAATTCAATTCAAGTCAGCAGCAAGCCAGTCATCAGAATTGCCTCCTTACAGTGCATCAGCTCAAACTCAGTTGATAGCACCATTGACTCTGAATCATTAGGATCTGATTCCTCTCATATTCTTCACCACAAAACTAAACCTGACCCTGCAGTGCAACACCAAGGGACGTCATACCCGGGCACACCCGTTCACACTGAACTGTTCAATGGATTGTTGGAGTCTGTTGAATACATGGTTGTTGTCTTTCTTCGTACAGATGTGACTGCTCTTTAACAATACTTGATTGGATGTAATTTGCTATGGTGTAAACAGTGGTTGTGAATAGCACAAAATACAAGCCTTTTCTTTATTTCTTATTGTAAGTTCAGAATTTCACACCTGTCTAACAAGTGCAATTTATCTTTACACACTCTTCATATATCAAAATAGCAGGCAATATAACATGATGCAGAAAGCAGATAGACTCACCAGAGAATCTTCAATCAGAGGTTATTGGCTTTGCTAATACTTCTTTATGAGGTCAAACTTACGTTTAGCAGTCAGACATCCTGAACCAGTGAGGAAAATGATGCTTTCTAAAATTGCCACCAGACCATAGGGCTGCTTCCTCATATTCCGGGGAGAGACAACCAGTTTAACCTGAAGGTCATCGTGCCTCAGGTGAGGGGATGGATTGAGAAAGAGAATTGGCGTGGTAATGTAAGCAAGTGCGAGGATTGCTGAATCAAATACTTTGTTGAGAAGCTCCACTATACAATATACAGAGATTGACAACCCTTGCAAACTTCAGATGCAGTGTAGATTCTGGAAACAACTTGAAAGAGCACTTGGCATTGGATTTCAATCTGAAAGCTGCACACCTCAGTACAGCCCTTAGACACATGAGCCGAAACCAGTCAGTCAGAACAGAGTCTGGATGCCCACATGTTGACAGGTCCTGGGTCCCAATCCTGTTCTTCAACTGTGATACTTTTTCTCAGTGAAAACATTTAACTAGGCTAGTGGTGTGGTCAACACCTAATTGGCGTCACTATGCCTGGACTGGAGGGTATGTTTTATGAAGAAAGGTTGAGGGAGCTAGGGCTTTTCTCATTGGAGCGAAGAAGGATGAGAGGTGACTTGATGGAGGTGTACAAGATGATGAGAGGTATAGGTAGAGTGAATAGTCAAAGAGTTTTTCCCAGGGTGGAAATGGCGATCACAAGGAGACATAAATTTAAGATAATTGGAGGAAGGTTTAGGTGAGATGTCAGAGGTAGGTTCTTTACACAGAGAGTGGTGGGTGTGTGGAATGCACTGCCAGCAGTGGTGGTAGAGTCAGATACATTAGGGACATTTAAGAGATTCTTGGATAGACACATGGATGATAGTAAAATGAAGGGAAGGTAGGTTAGTTTGATCTTAGAGTAGGATAAATGGTTGGCACAACATTGAGGGCTGAAGGGCCTGTACTGTGCTGTACTGTTCTCTGTTCTATGTTCTAAGGTGACAGTTTGATGAATGCTTGCACACTGTTTTCAGATTTGTCACATTCGAACCAGGAGCAGGAATAGACAGTTCAGCTCCTTCAGTCTGCTCCACCATTTGATACAGTCGTGGTTGATCTCATCTCAGTCTCAACTTGAATCTATTACTAATTAACAGTCTGTCTGTCTCCTCCTTAACTTTACTCAACGTCCCAGCAGCCACTGCATTCTGGGGGAGTGAATTGCACAATTCACAATATTTTGAGTGAAGTAATTTTTCTTAATAAAAAAAACCTGCAGATGCTGGAAATCAGAACAGAAACAGGGATTGCTAGAAAAGCTCAACAGGTCTGGCAGCATTTGTGGAGAGAAATCAGAGTTAACATTTCAGGACCAGTGACCCTTCTTTAGATTAGGTTCCCTACAGAGTGGAAACAGGCCCTTCGGCCCAACAAGTCCACACCGACCCTCTGAAGAGTAACCCACCCAGAGCCATTTCCCTCTGACTAATGCACCTAACACTACGGGCAATTTAGCATGGCCAATTCACCTGACCTGCACACCTTTGGACTGTGGGAGAAAACCGGAGCACCCGGAGGAAACCCACGCAGATACGGGGAGAATGTGCAAACTCCACACAGTCAGTCGCCCGAGGCTGGAATTGAACCTGGGACCCTTGTGCTGTGAGGCTGCAGTGCTAATGGTTAGGAAATAAATACTATTTGCACCTTTCCTTGGGATGGAAAATATATTGTGTTAGGTAATGAACTTGCTGTCACTAAAATCTCAATGCCATTGCTCAAATCCTCAAGTCTATGTCAGGGCTGAATTAATCAATGCTGCTCACCAACAGGCTAACGTACTCAAGGAGAAAGGAGAGAGCCTTGTTCAGAAGATCATACCATAGTGACCCCATCTGTATTCCCGTACTGAAACTGGACGTAGTGAATGTATCCTCAAATGTACCCATTTTCTCCAAAGTAAGGTCACACATGCAAGCACACTCTCATCATATTTAACCTTCAGAAAGCTGCTTCATTAGGATGTGTCTTTTCTGTTAAAAAGATATTGATTTTAAGAAAAATGTAACAGAAATTCCCTCAAAGGAATTGCCACTAAAGAAACCAAAACGTTTTAAATTCCTGACAAAGCTGCCCTTGGGCTGAACAGGTAATTTAATAATCTTTAAGTTATTGAAAAGGTACAAACTAATTTGAAATAACGACAGGAGAAATCCCTTCTCTAAACCTTCCAAACATATATAAGGCAACATGTGAATGCATGAGAGCCTTCAGGCATTCTCATAGAAACGAAGACAGATAAAAGCACCATATCTCAGGCTAACACCAATGTTCGGAGCTGTGACAAGTACAGCTGAAGTCAAGGTACTTGGAATAATGCAAATTGCCTGAGTGTCTGTCACAAAAGAACTTCTGCTAATAACCCAGAGTCTGAGAATAGTGGGGAGACCACATCTGGACCTGTACAATAACTAAATTCCTTTTCCTTCTTTGTGACAGCTCATAAGAAATTGCAGGGTGTGGACTTTGTTGAGTTTGAAATTTAGATTCGTTGCTTTGGTCTTAAGGGCCCAAGCTTTGATTCCTGCGATCAGGTATGAGGATCTTCTCTTGGTTTTGAATGATAAATTTGTCAAACGTTTGCCTGAAGGGAAGTCAATATCCCCACTCTATATACATTGGGTCTCAGTTGTGACTTCAATCAGAACTTCCTTAGGGGAGGAATGATCAGAAAACATTCTGGTTGCTTTATTTCCGAAGCCAAGGTCCAGCTTTTAAACTGTTGTTTGGAAACCAATGTGATTTGAAAATCATGGTCCCAGAGACTCATCTCAGAATCACAAAACTTTCAAGCTGCTTGAACATTGGCAGTGGGGAAGGTACAATGAACTTGTTCACCTCTAGTTAACAGCTCAAAAGGAGGGCTTTCAAAATAGAGTTGGGATTCCAACACCTGGAAACGTTCTGTGCCTCAACTGAGATACTTCTTTTAATGCAGATGTCTAATGAGCTTGACCTGAGCACCTCCAACTGGTGAGGGACTACATTTCAGGCACCAGAGCAAGAGGCAGATGCAGCTGCGTTGAGATCAAACAGAGCAGGCAGTCCTGCAGAAAGCCAAGTAAATAAATTACTGAGACTCAGGATGATCAGGCCACACCAAAGGACTAAGTATGTTCTGGAATGGAGTACCAAACTATCCCATAACTTTCGCTGTCAAATAAAAATCTTTTCATTCATTTTGTGGTCCCCTTACCTGAGGAGGGATGCAATTGCATTAGAGGCAGTTCAGAGAAGGTTTATTAGATTGATTTTAGAAATTAGAGTTTTGTCTTATGAAGGGAGATTGAGCAGTGTAGACCCACACTCTCTGGAGTTTGGAGGAATGAGAGGAGAGCTGATTGAGGGATAAAGATACTAAAGGGATTGACAAAGTAAACATAGAGAAGCTGTTTCCTCATGTGAAGCAATCTAGAACTAAAGGTCGTGGTTTCAGGGTAAGGGGTTGCAGATTTGAAACAGGGATGAGTTCTAAAGGTGACATGGTGTCTCAGTGGCTAGCACTGCTGCCTCACAGCGCCAGGGATCAGGTTTCGATTCCAGCCTTGAGTGACTGTCTGTGTGGAGTTTGCACATTCTCTCCAGGTCTGCGTGGGTTTCCTCCGGGTGCTCCAGTTTCCTCCCACAATCCAAAAGGGAATCTAAACTAAATCATTGATGAAAAATGTTCAACTTTACAGAGCAATACCTGGAGGGATGTGCTCTGTGGTAGAAAAATGCAAACTTTTACATGCAGCTCACACCCAATGCAGACTGGCAGAATGGTTATTTCAATGGAATAGAGATCTCTTATGCTGTTTAGTGCAAGACGTTCCATAAAATTGTCTGGAAGTCCACAGATTTAAATTACCACCAGTTTAACATTAGTTGTTAATTTCACAGAGAGCAGATATATGACATGGTTCAAAACACAAAGGTGCAAAGGGAATGAAAACAGTCACATTCCACTGAGCTCAGCACTGAAAGACATTGTTGGTTGGTTATAGTTCGGTTATAGACATTGTCTCATATAGCCATGGAAGTCTGATATGGTCTCTGCCCTCAGTGTTTACACACACTTTAGCAACCACAGGCCAGCATTTTGATGGCTGTTTCATCCGCTAGCAGCAGAACAAACAGGGAAGCCCCGTCAGAGTCTAATGGAGCCATGTAGCCTTCGGACACTGGACTGGCCACCACCAGGCCTTTCCCATGATTGAAGAGCCCAGCAGTGGAAGTCCCACCTGTTGAGAGCTGTTCATTTCCACCAGTCTCAATGGGGACAGTAATATTTCAAGACAACCCAATCAATCCATCCCTTTGGGATTGTTTAGCCTTATCTATCTCATGTTGTCTCTACTGTTTCACAGTGTACATTGTTCTTCATTATGACTTCAGCAAGTTGACACCTCATTGAAGTGAGGAAGGTCAGCAGAGTGGAGGATGTGCCAGGCAGTGGGGTTACAGATTGTGGTTCAATACAATTCTCTTGCTGCTAAGCACTTGTTGATGCCCAGTTGTGTGTTGCTAGATCAATTTGAAACCTATCCCATTTAGCATAGCGGTATTCTACAAAAGACAGTGGAGGCTATTCTCAGAATGAAAGTGGGACTTCCTCTCAACAAGGACTGGGTGGTGGTCACTTCTTCCAATGCAATTATAAATGGTTGCATCTGTGGCAGGCAGAGTAGTCAGGAGGAGGTCAGGTGTGTTTTTCCCACTTGTTGGTTCTCTCACCACTTACTGCAAAACCAGTCAAGCAGACATGTCTTTTTTGGACTCAGGAAGTTCAGTCAGTAGGTGGTGCTATCGGGCTACTTTTGGTGATGGACATGGACATTGAAGTCCTCCACTCAGAGTACATTCTGTGCCCTACCACTGTTTCCTCCAACTGGTGGTCAACTTGAAAAAAGTACTGACGCATCAGCTGAAGGGGTGGAGCAGGAAATGGAAATTTGCAAGATGTTTCCTTTCCTATCTTTGACCTGTTCCCATGAGCCTTTATGGCATCAAATTCAAGAGCAACTTCCTTCCTCCTGTATACCATCGCATACATCAGCTTGTAGATGTGTTTGTACAACCATCAGCAAAGGTTACACAATCATCATAAGACCAGCTTTCAGTTTGTAATTATTTTTCAATGGAAGTCAAATGTCATTAATTGCCAGAGTGGGTTTGTAACCTAGTCTGGTAGATTGGTTAGCTCAGATGTTTAGAGCATAATGCTAATCACGCCGAATTCATGGTTTCAATCCTCAATGCTAACCAATGCTACTGGCTTCCAATCAAGACTTTTACATTAAGGGTCTTGTGACACAATGGTTGTATCCTGACCTCCTGAGCCATTAAGTCTGGGTTCAAATCCAAACTGCATCAGATGTTTATAATAACATCTCTGAAAAGGTTGATTTTAACCCACATCTGCAGAACATCATCTGGCATTCCGGATTATTACTCCATTGACATTGCCACCATGCCAACACTGTGTCTTGTTAACACTGGACTTGGATGTTTGAAGATGCCCTCCAGGAATCTACCCATTAACATGGGTCATCCGAGTAGAGGTGTAAGGTCTGAGGGAACAATCTGAAGAGGAGTGGTGAGCTGTCCAAGCCAACATCCTTCCCAGAAACAGCAATACTAAACAGGAAAACTCCTGGCTTTTTGCCACCTAACTGTGCAAGACGGTGGGTTTTTAAAAAAAAAATTCTTTCACAGTACTTACTGCCAACCTCTTGGAAAGTGTTGAATAATTGCAGGCCAGTTGCAAATGCTGATATAATAGAAATTCAGTGAAAGTAAAATTCTTCTGAGATCTATCAAGGAAAGACTGCAAATTGCTACATAAATGGAATCCTTACGCTTTTATATTCCTTTGGCAAAATAAGGCTTTACATGGATTATTAGAGAAACCATTTACTGCTTAGAAGTCTGGTCCAGACTCAAGTCAGTTCAGTTGCACAGAAAGTGAGCTGTTCCAATGAGTTTCTTACACATTATTGATCAATTACAACAGATGAATAAATGGTCATGGCAATTCCATTTTAACTATTGATTGCATAAAAGATTCTCTTTTAATAGTCACGCTACTATAAGAGTAATATCCAACCACTTCTGCAGTGTTAGACTTCAGGCAAAACACTATAACAATAAAAAGGGACATTCATCACTGCTATCCATGAAACTGAAAATATGGTTTGAAAGGCATTTGTGGCTTTAAATTTATGCTTCACAAACAAACTATAATTTCAACAAATAATTTTAAGAAGGTGAATGATTGTAATGTTTGGGATCATACATTAGGAAAACAGGAAAGTGTATCAACACAGGGTAATGTGAGGCTCAGGCAGCGCAGACATAACAAATTTGGATGAGCTACAAGCTGGACAGCAAAGGAAAACACACATGGAATTCTGGCACCAAATCCTTTATGAAGAATGTCTAGAAGATGATCAGTAGCACATTCATTTCTGAGTTAGATGATTGTGGGTTCAAGCTGCACTCCAGAGAAAATCCAGGCTAGCACTCCTCGTGCTCCGAAAGCTAATACTTCCAAATACATTCTATTTTGTTCAAAAATCCCACAGTCTGCAGGCAATCAATCCATGTAACTTTTTATAAGTTTCTACTTTGGAAATAGACATCTGGCTCAAGATTGGGTTACAAACAGACTCTAACTTCACATCTTTAATGCTTTGTCTGAGCTGAAATGTCACCTTTTTATATAAAAAACCTTAAGTTATCTTGAGAATGTGACTGGAAATACATTAATGAACCAAAACCTGCAGCCCATTCTAAAAGATGAAAGACTTAACAGAAATCCAGGTTTGTTCAATATATCGTTTCAGTTTCATGACATTGAGATCTTTTGCCATAAATTCTGTGTCTAATGAATCTGCTCCACAGCTCCCTGATGAAGGAGCAGCGCTCCGAAAGCTAGTGATTCCACGTAAACCTGTTGGACTATAACCTGGAGATCTGTGATTTTTAACTCCGAGTGTCAGCAGTGAGAGGATGATCCATTGTTGGAAGTGCCAACATAAGCCACTGCCCTATCTGAATACTCACAGGGAAATTAAAGAGCTCAAGGGACTATGTTGAAGAAGAGTTGTCTCTGGTGCTCTGCTCAAAATGTGTCCCTCCGTCAACATTGGCCTCCTCTTGGGATCTGTCATATCGCAAATTGGAGTCTTCAGCTAAATTGATCCTCTATACATGATATCAAGATAACGCTGAAACACTGGATACAGTAAAGGTTATGGGATCTGACAATGTTCCAGCAATAGTACTGAAGACTTGTCCTCCAGAACCACCGATGCCTGCCCAGCTGTTCCAGTATATGGACAGAAATGGCATCTGCACAACTGGGAGAAATAAACCAGGTGTGTTCATGTCCACAAAAAGCAAGACAAATCCAATCTGGTCAATTGTAATGATCGTCACTAAGCTGATAAAAGAAATTATTGACAGTGCTATTAATTTATTGCTTCACAATAACCTGCTCAGTGATGCCCAGTTTGGGTTCCACCAGAGTCATTTGGCTCCTGACCTCATTACGGTCTTAGTCCAAGCATGAGAACTTGGATCAACATTCAGGGCTATGTGCTAAGTGCTGGAAAGTGGGCCCAGTGTAGATTTAGAGTAGTTTTGTCAGTGCAGACTCATTGGCTGAAGGCCTCTTCTGCAATGTATGATTGTATTGTTCTATGGACAAAAGGCTTAAACTCCAGACTGAAGCGAAGAATGACCACCATTAATATCAAGGCAATGCTTCACTGATCGCAGCATCAAGGAACGCTAGCAAAACAAGAGCCAATGGGAATTGGGGAAATGTTTGGAGTCATACCTGACACATAGCTAGATGGTCGTGATTGTTGGAGGTCAGTCATCTCAGTTCCTCAGGGTAGTGTCCTCAGCCCAGCCATCTTCAGCTGCTTCATCAATGACCTTCCCTCCATCACAAGTTCAGAAGTGGGGATGTTCGTCAATGATTGCACAATGTTCACCATCATTCGTGACTCCACAGATACTGAAGAAGTCTATTTCCAACATCTGGGTTTGGGCTGATCAGTGACAAGTAGCACTGACACCACATGAATGTCAGGCATTAACCATCGCCAACAAAAGAGAATTGAACTATCATTCATTAACATTCAATGGCATTTCTGCTGTAGAAACCCCCACTTACAATATTATGGAGGCTAGTGTAACTAGAAACTGAACTGGACCTCACTTTGAAATACTGTAGCTACAAGAGAAGATCAAAGGCTAGGGATTCTGTGGCAAGTAACTCAGCTCCTGTCTCTTCAGTGCCCACTTTATGTTTGTCTTTGGTTTTGAAAACTTTCCCAATCCTTTGACTTACCACTAACAAGCCACCAGAGGAAGTGATGGAGGCTGGCACAATTGTGGCATGTAAAAAGGCATGTGGTTGGGTACATGAATAGGAAGGGTTTAGAGGGATATAGACCAAATGCTGGCAAATAGGACTAGATTAGGTGAGGATATCTGGTCGTCGTGGATGAGTTGGACCGAAGGTTCTGTTTCCTTGCTGTACATCTCTATGACTCTATGATTTACCATCGAGAAACACAAGTCAGGAGTGTGCTAGAATACACTTACAGCTACTCGAGAAGCTCAACAAAGCAGTCACTTTGATTGGCATTGCATTTGCGGCCTTCCACTCTCATACCCTCTCCATCACAGTAGTAGCAGTGGGTACGATCTATACAACTCACCAGAGCAATTCACCCAGGCTCCTTCAGCAGCATCTTCTAACCTAGCAATCTCTACCTTCTAGAAGGACAAGGGAAGCAGATGGATAGGAACACCACCCCCTGAAAGTTCCCCTCCAAGCCACTCACAATCCTGACTTGGAAATATCTCACCGTTCCTTTCGTGTTGTTGGGTGAAAATCCCGGAACTCCCTCACTAATTGCACTCTGAGTGTCCTTACAATCCAAGGACTCCCACAGTTTAAGAAAGCAGCTCATCAGCATTACCTACAGGACAGTCAAGGATGGACAATAAATATTGACCAATCCACTATCGTCCACATCCCATGAATATATTTTGAAATTCACAAAAAGCCAACGTATGATTGTTATCTTACTATTATTTGTGGAAGTCTTCTGTAACCAAACTGGTTACAATTTTTACTCCATTACAGCAGTAGCAGCACATCAAGACTTTACAACTACGTGACATTTGAAGATCATCAAATATTATAGATAAACCATTTTTTTTCTTTGAGAAACAGAAAGAAATGGCACTGACACATATCCTTTGAGAACAACATTAGCTGTGAGCTAGACAAAAGCCATCCTCAAAATCTCATAGAATTTAGAATGCAGAAACATGCCATTCAGTCTACCATGTCCACGCTGGTCAATAAAGACCTGACTACAATGATCCTGTTTTCCTATACATCGTCCTTACCCCTGGGGTGATGGCAATGCAAGTGAATAACTATTAATTCACTGTTATTGAAGTCTCTGACTAAACAACTCCTTCAAAAAGTGAGTTCCGGAAACCAACTACTCTCTAGGAGAAATAAAATTCCCAACTCTCCTCTTAGCTTTCTCACTCTTATCTTAAATCTATTAAATTCAAATTACCTTTACCTTTCTTGTAACTTTCTCCTTGCATCTCCCCCACTGTTCTGACACACTTTCATTTGTAAATTCCTGCTCCCAGTCTACTCTGAACTATCTTACTCTTATACTACTAACTCCACAACCACCTGATGAAGGAGCAGCGCTCCAAAAGCTAGCGCTTCCTAATAAACCTGTTGGACTATAACCTGGTGTTGTGTGATTTTTAACTTTGTACACCCCAGTCCAACACCAACATCTCCAAATCATAACTATATTACTTTAGTTAAATTAGCTTTTCCCCAATTTTTGGTCCATTGTTATCTTTTTCTACAACGATTCTGAATCTAACTGACTTATTTCCACCATATCCAAAAGGTTTCACTGCTGATATGTCTTTTATCTGTCCAGTCTCTTTTCCATACATTACAAAGGTAATTCTGGAACTGCCCTCTTCTTGTGGAGCTTTCTGTGCATTGGTGAAAATAAATACTCAGTGCTGCTGGTTGAGAATTATTCTCCATCCCAATTTGTGTACCAAAACCATTCCAGTTAATAATGAGTTGTTAAGATCCCTTACCATTACATTTCTCTGAAATTTGATCATATTGCTACTCCTCTATCTCTCCCTCACTGTTTTGGGGCCCATTGTACACGCCCCACAGAGTGTTTGCCCTTACTGTGTTTTTTTCACCCTATCCATATTACCTCATTTGATGATCCTTCCCCAAGATGTCTTCCCCACTCACTGCTATCATCTATTCCTGTGTATACGCACACACAGCCACACGCACACAGATATACAGACTCAGACATACATACACACACTCAGACACAAACACATTCAGACACATAGACTCTCACACTCAGACATATGCACACACACTCTGCCACACATTCAGATACACACACATACTCTCTCACAAACTCTCTCTCTCTCACACACACACACACACACTTCTATCCCCCTCTCTCTTTTTTCTGAATATTCCATATTTCACCAGTCTCAACCTTGGCTATGATATCATACTTCCACGTGCCTGTCTGTGCATCAGTTTGTCTGTCTTATTCCTGAGACTCCTTTTATTAAAATATACTCTATTTAGCTTTGTTAAATTCACTCCCTTCTTATCTGGCCTATGTTTCCTCTGCCTTTCAAACTCACACACATATCTCAATTTTTAATTCCATCCCAGCTTCTGTCCACTCTGAGCTACTTGTCAGAATCCCATCCCCTTGTTGATCGAGTTTAACTTCATCCCAAAACTCCGGACAAGAATGTTTGTCCCCTTCCTGTTCAGATATAATCCTCTGTTTAGATCGTACCTACCCCAGCAACACCTTCAAAACCTCAGGGATCTGAAGCTATCCCACATGCCAGCCCCTCAATCATCCACTCTGTTCCTCTATTCCTGTCCTCAGCACTGCGGGGGCACTGGGAGCAATTCTTAAAGGGATACTACATGGAGTAGTATATGGATATTTCTTCAGAGACTGACAGCAACTAATTTCGAGATTTATTATATAATATGATACACACATTCTACTTGAAGTTAAAAATCACACAACACCAGGTTATAGTCCAACAGGTTTAATTGGAAGCACACTAGCTTTCGGAGCGACGCTCCTTCATCAGGTGATTGTGGAGGGCTCGATCGTAACACAGAATTTCTAGCAAAAATTTGCAGTGTGATGTAACTGATTATACATTGAAGAATTGATTGTCTGTTAAGCCTTTCATCTGTTAGAATACAGTGATAGTTTCACTTCTTTCATTCTAACAGACAATCAATTCTTCAATGTATAATTTCAGTTACATCACACTGCAAATCTTTGCTAGAAATTCTGTGTTACGATCGAGCCCTCCACAATCACCTGATGAAGGAGCGACGCTCCAAAAGCTAATGTGCTTCCAATTAAACCTGTTGGACTATAACCTGGTGTTGTGTGATTTTTAACTTTGTCCATCCCAGTCCAACACCGGCATCTCCGAATCAATTCTACTTGAAGAATTACCTTTGTGCATAACAAAGAAAGAAGCCTGGGGGTGTCATGGGAATTGAAATGATTGTTGCTTACTCTGATGATGTTGAGTTAAATAGTTGCAAAGTCTGGGTTATAAAATGAATTTTGTATGACCATCTTTTATATGGATTAACTTGTTGCGTGTATTCCCAGTCAAATGGAATTGACTTGTAAACCCCAGCACTGTTGCATGTAACCAACTCCAATTTTACTGACAGAATTTATAATTAATTATCTTTCACTCATTGCATTTAGAGTGAGCAAAAAGCTTGTTTTACTGTAGTTGCTGTAGTTTGAGCAACTGTGGTCCATCGGTTTACTGTGGTCCATTGTGATCCTTCTATAAATAGATTCTGTAAGATAGGAGCAAAGGTCGGCCATTCGGCCTCTCAAATCTACTCCAACATTCAATACGATCATGGCTGATCTAACTTTTCTTATGGGAGAAAGTGAGGACTGCAGATGCTGGGGATCAGAGCTTAAAAATGTGTTGCTGGAAAAGCGGTCTGAGGGTTGGGACTGAGAAAAGGTGGGGGGAGGGAAAATGAGGAAGCTGGAGAAATCTGCATTAACTTTTCTTATGTCCACTTTCCTGCCCTTTCCCCATAATCTTTGATTCCCTGCCGATTAAGAAGTTCTCCATCTCATCCTTAAATATACACAAGGACTCTGCCTCCACAGCTCTTTGTGGCAAGGAATTCCAAAGATCCACAACCCTCTGACAGGACAAATTCTATCCTCATCTCAGATGATTATACTGTCATGGACCAGAACAATTACTTTCAACTATATCATGGAGCTAGCCTAGACCCTAACTTTTGTCTTGTTTAAAGGCAAGTGTAAGGTGCTGTGTTCCAGATGTAATTTAATTGTTTCCATTACTCGGCTTTAAGAAAAATACACTTCATTCTTACCCCACAGTTAAAGTACAAACAAAAGGAAAAAGAATTGGTAACACTCTAACTCTACTGTAAAACATAATAGAATAATAGATTATTGAATTAGTGTACAGCAATTGTTCCAATACAGTAACACACCTTCAACATCCTCTTGGCAAAGGCAGCAGAGAGAGAAAATTCTGGTATAGAGGGAGAGAGAGAGCTCCCACAGTCAACTTCAAAAGCCCAACAACTACTGAAAGCTAAACTAAAATCCTGGTTCTGTGGGAGACTGACTTTACCCATTCATGATGCTTTTATTGTTCAAACTTTTAAAAATAAAACACCCAGGGACCTCATAAGCTGCTCACTCTATTGGCTTGGACCAGTCCACTCGGCACGATTAGCTCAAAACTACTCTTCAGTGAAAAGGACAAAATACACCTCTTAAAACCATAGTATCATCACAGCACATCACAGACTCCATAATTAAGTAAACTTTTTACCTCAAAATGGAATGCTTTGTTTAAGTCATAAGACCCACTCCTCCTCATTGTTTGTCACAACATAATTTATTTTTTGAGGCAGCGGCATCAATGTTTTGGATTCATTTGAAATTTGAGAACAACAAATGAAGAAATTCAACAGGTCAGGCAGGATTTGTGGAAAGTAAAACACAGTTATTGTTTCAAGTTCAAAATGACTAAAGAGAGTTGTATTAGACTCAAAACATTAACTCTTTCATTTTCCACAAATCCTGCCAGACCTGCTGAGTTTATCCAGCCTTTTTTGCATTTTTCTTGTTTCAGATTTCCAGCATTTGCAGTTCTTTTAAGTTTTAATTAATGCAATCAGCCTCTTGAGACATGCAATCATACAGAGACAAACCTCCAAGCAATTGGAACCCCTGAAAAATGTTAAGCCAGTATAAAGTAAAACTCCACACTACTGACCAAACATTTCTGAGGAAGGGTCACTGATTTCTCTCTACAGATGTTGCCAGACTTGCTGGCCTTTTCCAACAATTCCTGTTTTTATTGTTGTCATTAGTTTTTGCTGTCAGGTTGTTCCATGCACGGGAAGACATTATTTTAATCTCATGTGTAATTACTTTTATACTCTTATACTCAGATTCTGCGGGTTAATGAACTGCTTAGATCCATATTATCCATTCTTCCCCTCAATTTAAAATCCTGAATTGGATCTTATCCGTCTTTCTATTCCCATTGAAAGCAAGTACAGCTTTCATTAGCTGAAAGCGCAAGTCTTAACATCATCTGCGCTATTTCTTGGTGAATTCTTCTCCATTTATGAGTTCCTTTCTGAAGTGAGACTGGTCAAGGTAGTACAGTATGATAGATGTGATCAACCATCACAGGTTTTGTTGAACACAGCCAAACAAATTTACTTTTTTTTCCCAACTTTTCCAATTAGACTAATTTATAACATGGTCATATTTTATTTTTCCTGTCTCAGTTTACATCACCTTGCATTTATCTCCATAAAAGCTATCTAACTATCTTTCTTCATGCATCTGATTCTTTTAGCTAGATTCTTTTAATGCTATTATTTTGGATGTAATGAGCCTATGGTTCAATCAATGAAGACACAGTTGGACTGTAATAAATGTCTTCCACTCTGCTTTCATACAGGATGCCATTTTGCTACCACACAATCCATTCACTTTAGCTCAACATCTCTTAATGGACATCCATAAATCTCAGTTTTGAAATACTCAGGGTCAACATTCAATATGATCATGGCTGATCTGTTGATTTGCAAATTCCATATTCCTGTCTATCCCTGATAACCTTTCCATGACCTTCTCCATTCAGAAGAACAAGGGCAACAGATACATAGGAACACCATCTCCTCCAAGTTCCCAAGCAAGTCACAAATCATTCTGATTTGGAAAAATATCGCTGTTCTTTCAGTATCACTGGGTCAAAATCCTAGAATTCCCTCCTGAAGGACATTGTGGGTCAACCTACAGCACATGGACTGCAGCAGTTCAAGAAGGCAGCTCACCCTCACCTTCTCAAGGGGCAACTGGGGATGGACAATAAATGCTGGACTGACAGTGAAGACCAAGTCTCACAAGTGAATAAAGAAAGTTTCAATATTTAGCTAATGATTAAAGCAGTCAATGCGAAGGGTAGATTCAATAGAGAATTCAAAATAGGAAAATTCAGGAGAGACCATTTCCACTGGCAGAAGGATTAGTTACTAAAGAGTAAAGAATATAAATTGCCTGGTACATCACACACATCCTCAGACAGGTGAAACAAAGACAGGTACGAGAATTCTTAGAGGCATGGCATTCTAACCAGAACTCCATCAATGAACACATCGACTTAGACCCTATCTAACTTCCCCTGAACAAAAGAACCGGAAATGACATCACCCACCTTCAGAAACCAAGACCTATAAATAGAGAGGCGGGACAGAACACAAGCACTTCAGCAGAGACTCACTGATGATGTTACCTAGTATGGTGACGAAACATCTGAAAACAAACCTTTAAGCTCAGCGAGCTAATTTACATCCAGAACCTCAACCTGAGCTACAAATCTTCTCCAAAATCACAAATACAAATAGTTGCCAAAAGAATGAGACAACGGGTGAGAAGAAATGACTTTACCGTAGAGTGGTCGTGTCCTTGCCTCCAGACCAGAATATCCTGGCTCAAGTCCTATCTGCTTCAGATGTGTCAGAACATTTCTGAAAAGGTTGACTGAATGCCTACTTTTTGTTACTGGGTTTTATGACACAGTGGTAGCGCCTGGGACTCTGGGTCAGAAATGCCAGGTTGAAGTCTCACCTGTCCTGGAGATGTGTCATAACATGTCTGAACAGGTGGATTAAAATAACTAAAAATTATTTTGTCTGTTGTTTTGTCTCATCTACTAAGAGATTACTGAATTTTAAAATAACAGCTATTTCATATGAGCAAATAAGAGTCAGCCCAAATGTTATAACTTCTACAAAGCAATATAGGGACAAGGCTAGGCCATTCAGCCTGTCGAGTCTGTCCCACTATTCAATGAGATCATGGCTGATCTGTGGCCTAACTCCATGTACCTGCCTTTGGACATATCCCTTAATATTCTTTGCTTAACGAAAAATTATTGATCACAGATTTAAAACCAATGACTGATGTAGCATCAACAGTGTGTGGAAGAGAGTTCCAATCTCTACCACCCTTTGTGCGTAGAACTGCTTCCTAACATTTCTCTTGAATGGTCAATCCCAAATTTTTAGACTGCATTTCTCAGTTCTAGAATCCCCAACCAGTGAAAATAGTTTAACTATGCTGTCTTTTCCAGTGGATATCTTGAAGACTTCAATCAGATAAGACCTCAGCCTTTTAAATTCTATAGAAAACAGGTCTAATATGTGTAATCTCTCCTCATAACTTAACCCCGAAAGTCCAGGTATTATTCTTGTAAATGTACATTATACATCACCCAAAGCCAATTTATCCTTCTTAAGGCATGGTGCCCAGGTCTGCTCACTGCACTCCAAGTGGGACCTAACCAGAGCTTTGTACAACTGCAACATAACTTCTAGAGCCTACTACTCCAGTCCTTTTGATGTAAAGCTCAGCATTCCATTAGCTTTCCTGATTATTTTTTGCACCTGTTTACGGCATTTTAAAGATCTATGCACCTGAAACCCAAGTCACATTGGACATCCACTGCATTTAACATCTAGAAGGTCCCTTGATCTATCCTTTTTGGTCCAAACTGGATAACCTCACAGTTGCCAACATTGAACTCCATCTGCCACACTTTTGTCAATTCATCGAGCCTATCAATATCCCTTTGTAATTTTATACTATCATCTACACAGTTTACAGTGCTGCCTAACTTTGCATCATCACCAAATTTGGATAAATGACTCTCTATGCCATTATGCAAGTTGTTAATAAATAATGTGAATAATTGAAGCCCTAACACACATCCTTGCGGGACACAGCTGGGCACATCCTGTCAATTTGATTATGTACCCATTATCCCTACTTTCTGTCACCTGCCAGTCAACCAATTTCCCAGCTATGTTGATAATTTGCCCTCAATTTCATGGGCTTCTGTCTGAGTTAACAGTCTCTTGTGTGAGACTTTATCAAATGCCTTTTGCAAGTCCATATAAATAATATCCATAGACATGCCCCTGTTCACTACCATAATCACTTCTTTAAAAATTGAATGAGGTTTGTCAGACATGACCTAATCTCATGTATCCATGCTAATTCTCCCTGATTAACTGAAAGTTTTCAAAGCGCTCTGTTACCACATCCTTAATTATGGACTCCAACAATTGCTTTACACAGATATTAGGCTAACTGATCTGGAATTTTTCAGTTTTCCAGTCCAGAGGGATAACTCCAATATCAAGGCAATTCTGAAAAATTATAATGGGGATCTTGGGGTGATTGTCCTCCAAGGTGGACTTTGAGACAGGCAACTATGCAAACTGATCCAGCAGAGGCTGATAGCCAAGTTCAGTACCCATGAAGATGGTCTCAACCGGGACCTTGGGTTCTTGTCACACTACAGGTGACTCCACTGCATTACACACACACACGCTCCTACATACACACTCATGCAAACCCTCTTTCATACACACACACACACATGCCCCACACATGCCCCATACACTCACACCCATGCACACACTTTACTAAGCTTGCACACACACAAACACACACTCTCTCACATGCACAGCCTCTCTCTCTCTCTGTCACACACACATAGAACATAGAAAAGTACAGCACAGAACAGGCCTTTTGGCCCATGATGTTGTGCCAAGGTTTAATCTTAATGTAAAATAAAATAACTTAACCTAAGCACCTCTCAACTCACTGCAATCCATGTGTATGTCCAGCAGTCGCTGGACACTGCTTCCACCACTACCGCCGCTGGCAATGCATTCCATGCATTCACAACTCTCTGCGTAAAGAACTGTCCTCTAATGTCTCCTCTATACATTTCTCCTAATATCTTAAAACTATGACCCCCATACCAGTCAATCCTGCCCTGGGGAAAAGTCTCTCGCTATTGACTCTATCTATTCCTCTCATTATTTTGTACACCTCGATCAGGTCACCTCTCTTCCTCCTTCTCTTCAGAGAGAAAAGTCTGAGCTTATTCAATCTTTCTTAATAAGGCAAGCCCTCCAGTCCAGGCAGCATCCTGGTAAACCTTCTTTGCACCCTCTCCAAAGCCTCTGTATCTTTCCTATAGTAAGGCGACCAGAACTGAACACAATATTCCAAGTGTGGTCTCACCAGGGTCTT
Source organism: Chiloscyllium plagiosum (assembly GCF_004010195.1). NCBI lineage: Eukaryota > Metazoa > Chordata > Chondrichthyes > Orectolobiformes > Hemiscylliidae > Chiloscyllium > Chiloscyllium plagiosum. The sequence goes on along the minus strand of NC_057731.1, from coordinate 54,797,505 downwards.
GTAGAGCTGCAGCAAAACCTCGCGGCTCTTAAACTCTATCCCCCTGTTAATGAAAGCCAAACACCATACGCTTTCTTAATAACCCTATCCACTTGGGTGGCAACTTTGAGGGATCTATGTACTTGCACACCCAGATCCCTCTGTTCCTCCACACCGCCAAGAATCCTGTATTTAATCTTATATTCAGCATTCGAGTTCGATGTTCCAAAATGCATCACTTCGCATTTATCCAGGTTGAACTCTATCTGCCATTTCTCAGCCCAGCTCTACATCCTGTCTATGTCATGCTGCAGCCTGAAATAGCCCTCTATACTATCAATGGCACCTCCAACCTTTGGGACATCTGCAAATTAACCATCCCACCCCTCAACCTCCTCATCCAAGTCAATTATAAAAATTACAAAGAGCAAAGGCCCAAGAACAGAGCCCCACTCAACACTGACATCCAGGCAGAATACTTTCTATCTACAACCACTCTCTGCCTTCTGTCAGCCAGCCAATTCTGAATCCAGATAGCCAAATCTCCCTGTATCCCATACTTCCTGACTTTATGAATGAGCCTACCATGGGGAACCTTATAAAATGCCTTGCTGAAGTCTATATACATCACATCTACTGCTCAACCTTCGTCCACCTGTCTTGTCACCTCCTCAAAGAACTCAATAAGATTTGTGAGGCATGCCCTGCTCCTCACAAAGCCATGCTGACTGCCTTTAATTACACTATGCTTTTCCAAATAGTTCATAAATCCTATCCCTCAGAATTCTTTCCAAAACTTTGCTGACCATAGATGTGAGACTGACTGGTCTGTAATTGCCATGGATTTCCCTATTACCCTTCTTGAAAAGAGGAACAACAGATTTCCCTATTACCCTTCTTGAAAAGAGGAACAACATTTGCCTCCTTCCAATCCTGCAGTACAACTCCCATGGAGAGTGAGGAGGCAAAGATCTTCGCCAACGGCTTAGCAACCTCCTTTCTTGCTTTCTGGAGGAGCCTAGGATACACCTGGTCTGGCCCTGGGGACTTATCAATCTTAATGCTTGCCAAATATGCACACACACATACATATAAGTCTATGAGGTGCATTTGTATTGACAGAATTATATTTTCAGATACATTCTATTTGGCTCAAAAAATGAGTTGAGAGTGGGTTGCTGGAAAAGCACAGGTTAGGCAGCATCCAAGGAGCAGGAAAATTAATGTTTCGGGCTGGAGCCCTTCATCAGGAATATTTATTCCTGATCAAGGGCTCCGGCCTGAGATGTCAATTTTCCTGTTCCTCGGATGCTGCCTGACCTGCTGTGCTTTTTCAGCAATACTCTCCCAACTCTGATTTCTAGCATCTGCAGACTTCACTGTCTCCTGGCCAAAAAATGCACAGTCTACAGGCAGTCAATGCAGGCAGTAAAATCATGTAATATTTTGTAAATTACACTTTGGAAATAGAACCAGTCTGCATCAAGATTGGGATACAGACAGACTCTGACCTCACACCTTAAATGCATTGTCTGAGTTGAGAATGTCACCTCTTGTTATAAAACCTTCAGTGATCTCGAGAAGGTGACTTATAAAAAATTCTGGAATTTACATATTAATGAACCAAAACTTGCAACCCATTCTAAAAGTTGAAAGACTTAACAATCCAGGTTTGTTCAATATATCACTGTATGACACTATAATCTTTTGCTATAAATTCTGTGTCTTACAATCCTATTCTCCACAAGCACCTAATGAAGGAGTGGCGCTCTGAAAGCCTCACATCATCCTGACTTGGAAATATTGTTCCTTCACTGTCGTTGGGACAAAGTCCTGGAATTCCGTCTCTAAGGACATTGTGGGTCTACCCACAGCATATGGACTGCAAGGGTTCAAGAAGGCAGCTCACCCCCACCTTCTCAAGGATGGGCAGAAAATACTATCCCAGCCAGTGACACCCTATGTCCGATGAATGGAAAATAAAACAGCATGCTCTCTGGTTACTGAACCTCCTGGCTGTGAAAGTCTGTTTATTTCAGCAAATTGCCTCAACATTTTGTGCAAATTTACAAAATATTGCCTCAATGTTCTTTATTTGAAAGTGAGTAAGCCTCTCTGATCTCACCTTAGCAATACATATCCCTGTGGTGAGATTGTGCTGCACTATCAGCAGTTTTGCACTTCTGGCCTCCATCCACTTAATATGGGAACATGGACATGTCAGATGGAATTTTTCACTGACTGGTCTCAGCAGGGTTTGAACATATGCTCCTGAGGTGAAACACCATGGTATGTTTCAGCAAAAACTCTGAAATAACTCTAATGAGACTGGCAACCCATCACCAAGTCAGCCTTTATATACACATGGAGAATCCTTGACTCTAGTACTGCCTCTTCAGAGCCAGCTCTCAGAGTGACACAGTCTCTCACACTCTCTTTTTATCTGTCAGCCAAGGCTCTCTGATTGGATCAGATTAACAGCCCAATTGGGGAACTCAGATTCGATGATGTCCAGCTGGCTGACCTCATTATAATCACAACATCCCTGCATATTTGTTTCTCTAATTCCTGTTGACTATTTGGAACCTACAGTACAACCCCAATAAGAGAGAAACAAAACTGGTGCACAGGTTCAAGGTCTAAATTGGGGCAAGGTGAATCATGATGGAATTAGACAGGAGCTTGCAAGGGTTAATTGGAGTATTTGTTTGCAGGCAAAGGGACCTCTGGTAAGGGGGAAGCCTTTAAGAGTGAGCTATCTAGAGTTCAAGGTCTGTATGTTCCTGTGAGGGTGAAGGGCAAGGTTGGCAGGAATAGGGAACCCTGGATGATGAGATATTGAGGCTTTAACAAGAAAAAAGAGGTGTGGCTCAGGTACAAGCAGTTGGGATCAAGGGAATTCCTGGAGGTATGCAGGGAATACAGGAGTTTACTGAAGAAGGAAATCAGGCGGGCGAAATGGGGGCACAAGATAGTCTTGGCTGAGGAGATTAAGGTGAATCTAAAGAGTTACATTCACTATTTTAAAGGAAAAAGAATAACTAGAGAGAGAATAGGGCCCCTCAAGCATCAAAGTGGACATGTATGTGTAGAACCGCAGGAGATGGGCGAGGTTCTCAATGAATATTTCTCCTCTGTGTTTACCATGGAGAAAGACATGAAGACTTGGGAACATGGGGAAGTTAGTGGTGATATCTTGGGGACAGTCCATATCACAGCAGAGCAGGAGGTGTTGGATGTATTAGAATGCATGAAGGTGGATAAATCTCCTGGTCCTGACCAGATATATCTAAGAACATTGCAAGAGGCTAAAGAAGAAATTGTGGGGGCCCTGGCTGATGTTTTTGCATCATCGTTAGCCATGGCTGAGGTCCTTATTCAAGAAAGGCTGCAAAGAAAAACCTGGGATCTATAGCCCAGTAAGCTTAACATCTCTGGTGGGTAAGTTGCTTGAGAAGATTCTGAGGGATACGATATACATGCATTTGGAAAGGCATGATTTGATCAGGAGTAGTCAGCATTGCTTTATGCGTGGGTGATCATGCCTCAAAAATTTGTTAGAGTTCTTTGATGAAGTGACCAGGAAGGTTGACATGGGCAGGATGGTAGATGTAGTCTACATGGATTTCAGCAAGGCCTTTGATAAGGTTCCACATGGCAGGCTGCTCTGGAAGGTTAGATCGCATGAAATCCTGGGGGGATTGGCAAATTGGATACACAGTTGGCTTGATCGTGTGAAGCAGAGGGTAATAGTGGAAGGATGTTTTTTGGACTGGAGGCCTGTGATGAGTGGAGTGCCTCAGGGGTCAGTGCTGGACCCATTTTTGTTTGTTATCAATATCAATGATTTGGATGGGAATAGTAAAAGGCATGATTAGTAAGCTTGTTGATGACACTAAAATAGGAGGTATCGTGGACAGTGAGGAAGGTTCTCAGAAATTGCAGCAGGATCTTGATCAGCTGGGGAAGTGCGTCAAGAAATAGCAAATGGAATTTAATAGAGATAAGTGTGAAGTCTTGCATTTTGGCAAGTCAAATCAAGGTAGGAGTTTCATGGTAAATGGTAGGGCCTTAAGGAGTGTAGTGGAACAGAGGCGTTGGTGAGGCCATGCTTGGGGTATTGTGTTCAGTTTTGGTCACTTTGCTATAGGAAGGATGTTATTGAACTGGAAAGAGTGCAGAAGAAATGTATAAGGATGTTTCCAGGACTCAAGGGTCTGTGTTACAGGGAGAGGTTGAACATGCTATACCTGTTTTCTTTAGAGCGTAGGATACTGAGGGGGGACCTTATAGACGTGTATAAGATCATGAG
>NC_057731.1:54791334-54792714 GCF_004010195.1 Chiloscyllium plagiosum | reverse complement strand
TTATAAAGAGAAACACAAGGAGCATCAAACTCCCTGAGCACAGGCAACACTACCACATCAAGAAATGGCAGCATGGTGGCTCAGTGGTTAGCACTGCTACCTCACAGCACCAGGGTGTCAGGTTCAATTCCAGCCTCGGGTGACTGTCTGTGTGGAGTTTGCACATTCTCCCTGTGTCTGCGTGGGTTTCCTCCCACAGTCCAAAGATGTGCAGGTCGGGTAATTGACCATACTAAATTGCCCATAGTGTTAGGTACATTAGTCAGAGGGAAATAGGTCTGGGTAGGTTATTCTTCGGAGCGTCAGTGTGGACTTGTTGGGCCGAAGGGCCTGTTTCCACACTGTAGGGAATCTAATCTTTAAAAAAAACTCAGTGAGAGATATCGCATTGACTTGACATTCAGATATTTGACTTGTTTTATAGGTGGAATTTGTTTAATGTGCGCCTAAGTTCAAGATACAGCTCAATAGAAGCTTAGATAGTCAAACACTGATGTCACCATGCCAACAGAAAACATATCAAATTGCAAAAAAACGCAGCCAAAGCTGGAAATGGAATCAAAGTTTTAAAAGTTCTGCAAATACATCAAACAGTCAGCATCAGAAAAGAGAAAACATTTCACATTGGAGCTCCTTTGCTGAACTGCAGACTGAAGGTTGGAGAGCTGTCATGGGACTCAGTCTGCCACACCCTCCCAATCCCACCCTGCACATATCCTGACTGTCTATCAATTAACAACATTCTGCTATCCTGCTAAAGCAATCAACAGTCACATTAGTGGACTGATAAACAGGAGTAATAGTGGTGACACTGGTAAAGGAGGAGAAAGGGAGGACTGCAGATGCTGGAGATCAGAGTCGAGAGTGTGGGGCTGGGAAAGCACAACAGGAGAACCGACGTTTTAGGCATAAACCCTTCATCAGGAATGACTGATGAAGAGCTCATGCCTAAACTTCGATTCTCCTGCTCCTCGGATGCTGCCTGACCTGCTGTGCTTTCCCAGCCCCACACTCTCGACGCTGACTCTGGTAAAGGTAAAGTCACCAGAGTGCTTCCAGAAAAGAGGGCTGCTCTCTCACTGGTGATGCACAATTGGTGGTGGTTTAACCCAAGGGTTACCACGCCTCAGACAAGGGGAGAGGTGAAGGAGGAGAATCCTTCGTGGTAACCCTAGCTGGTAGTGGCATTGAACCCACAGTTGGCAGCCATCCAGCCAACTGAGCTAACATGTAGTTATCGGGAGCAACAAATACAATAAATGATATTGGTGGATGTGCAGGTGAAACTAGGATGGATGTGGAAGGCTCCTTTGGGGCCTTGGATGGAGGTGAGGGAGGTGGTGTGGGCACAGGTTTTGCAATTCCTGCGGTGGCAGGGGA
>NC_057731.1:54790047-54791308 GCF_004010195.1 Chiloscyllium plagiosum | reverse complement strand
GGTCTTTGCGGAAGGTGGAAAGGGGTGGGGAGGGAAATATGTCCCTGGTGGTGGCGTCTTTTTGGAGGTGGTGGAAATGTCGGCAGATGATTTGTTTTATGCGGAGGTTTGTGGGTTGGAAGGTGAGCACCAGGGGCGTTCTGTCCTTGTTGCGGTTGGGGGGGTTGGGTCTGAGGGCGGAGGTGCGGGATGTGGACGAGATGCGTTGGAGGGCATCTTTAACCACATGGGAAGGGAAATTGCAGTCTCTAAAGAAGGAGGCCATCTGCTGTGTTCTGTGGTGGAACTGGTCCTCCTGGGAGTAGATACAGCAGAGCCGGAGGAATTGGGAATATGGGACGGCATTTTTGCAGGACGTAGGATGGGAAGAGGTGTAATCCAGATAGCTGTGGGAGTCAGTGGGTTTGTAAAAAATGTTGGTGTCAAGTCAGTCGTCATTAATGGAAATGGAGAGGTCCAGGAAGGGGAGGGAGGTGTCAGAGATGGTCCAGGTAAATTTAAGGTCAGGGTGGAATGTGTTAGTGAAGTTGATGAACTGCTCAACCTCCTCGCGGGAGCACGAGGTGGCGCCAATGCAGTCATCAATGTAGCGGAGGAAGAGGTGGGGAGTGGTGCCAATGTAATTACGAAAGATCAACTGCTCTACGTAGCCAACAAAGAGACAGGCATAGCTGGGGCCCATGCAGGTGCCCATGGCTACCCTTTTGGTCTGGAGGAAGTGGGAGGATTCGAAGGAGAAATTGTTGAGGGTGAGGACCAGTTACGCCAAAGAAATTAGAGTGTCAGTGGAAGGGTACTGTTGGGGACGTCGGGAGAGGAAGAAATGGAGGGCTTGGCGGCCCTGGTCATGGCAGATGTAGGTGTAGAGGGATTGGATATCCATGGTGAAGATGAGGCGTTGGGGACCGGGGAAACGGAAGACTCTATAGTTAGAGGGACGGACAGGTGGTTCTGTGGACATGGGCGAGACTCTCGGATGGTTTGTTGCCTCCCGGGTGCCAGGGTCCGAGACGTCTCGGACCATGTCTTGAGAATCCTTAAGGGGGAGGGTGTGCAGCCAGAAGCCATGGTGCACGTTGGCACCAACGACATAGGTAGGAAGAGGGGTGGGGAGGTCATTCAAGAGCTCAGGGAGTTAGGCTGGAAGCTAAAAGCTAGGACAGACAAAGTCGTCATCTCTGGGTTGTTGTCAGTGCCACGTGACAGTGAGGCAAGGAATAGGGAGAAAGTGCAGTTGAACACGTGGCTGCAAGGATGATGT
>NC_057731.1:54780084-54786345 GCF_004010195.1 Chiloscyllium plagiosum | reverse complement strand
CCCTCAGGGTTCTGGGGGCCGGGAATGGTGACAGTGGGATGTGTGGGGGGGGTGTCAGCAGACTGCAGGTGAGTGGTGTTGGTGGGGGCGGAAGTGGTGGCAAACACGACAGGATAAAGGGGGCAGCAGGGTCAGTTATTGGGGGCTCTTTTCCTTTTCACTGTCCTCGCTCTGAGCTCGCTGCATCTCTGGACACCAACCCTTTGGGGCTGAAGACATCCACCCTGTCTGCGACTTTGGAAGTCTGCAATCCCTGAGGCAGACAGGGAACTCTACCGGACAAGCAACAAGTCCCTCTGAGACCGTTAGAACCCCTTTCAGGGCTGAGACACTCATAGTCTGCAGTCGTTGGGTAGGCATGGGTGGGGAGGGTGGTTGTGTAATTCTTAAAGTATAAGTACCATGTGAACTGTGTAAGATTAAAGATTTATGGTGTGTCAGCTGCACTTTTCTTATATTTTAAACCATAACATAGAGTACAAGTTTCATCGAAGTATTGTACAGATTGGACAAGTTGATTTTTTTTTCTATAATAAAGTTCACTGGGTAATTTTGAACTCATATTTGAGTCCATCTGTGCTCCTTCTGGGTACACCAATTCTGCTTGAGCTCACAGCAGATCCCAGACTGTAATCCCAGTGTCAAGGACCAAAGGGTGATCTGGGTGATTTGAACTGCTCACTCAAGGGGGATTGCTGGCCAGGGCAAGTAATTTGACCTCTCTTCTGTCTCTCGGGGGTACTGCCCGAGTGAGTATATATCAGGTGGCCGTTGTCACACCAACAAGAGAGGGAATCGCCAAGACATTGGTGGTGGTCGCAATTACTGTGTGGAAATAAGTTCTGACTCACTGGTCAGGCGATAAACAATGAGTTCAGTTCAGCGCTCTCTCTCCAGTGGAGTTGCCCTAATGTGGCATTCTGGGTCTTTGAAGTTTCAGAGCCTGCTGGATGAAGACCACCACAGTAATCGGCGAACCCCGGACACCGGCCTGAGTGCAGGGTAAAGGAAAGAGACCCCTCTATGCTGTTTGTGGAAGCGTGCTGTCTGATCATTGCTGCGTTACTTCAGAAGTAACCTTTTCACTGGAAAACTTTTGCAATATTCTTTTCTTTTAAAGAAGTAAAATTTGCAGCAAATTGTTACTAACGTCTCCAGATGATCTGTCCATCTGTAACCCCACTGTTTCTAAGCACATACCTTTAAGTCACCTCTTTACTGGAATTCTATATCAAAGTATTGCCAGGAATATCTGAGAAACTGCATTTCAAATAATAGGGGAATTAAGCGTCTCGTGTTTGATTTAATTATGGCGTAGATTATGGACGGCGTGGGTCAACATTGTCTGACAGTTAAAAGCTACAAGTTAGAAGCAATGCATTACAAATAATGATCAACAGTAATTGGGTGGCATGGTGGCTCAGTGGTTAGCATTGCTGCCTCACAGCACCAGGGAACCGGGTTCGATTCCAGCCTCAGGCAACTGTCTGTGCGGAGATTGCACATTCCCCCCATGCCTGTACAGCTTTCCTTTGGGTGCTCCTGTTTCCTCCCACAGTCCAAAGATGTGCAGGTTGAGTGGAATGGTCATGAGAAATGCAAGAATAGAGGGTCGGCATGGACTTGTTGGGCCGAATGGCATTCTTCCACGCTGTAGGGATATTATGATATGTGACACAGAGCTCAAGGCTCTCCTGAAGTGTTGCAAACAGATCTCACCAAGCTGCTGGCTCACATCCCTACCCAGACTTCAACCCTGGAAGCTCCAAATCTCTGCTCTCCATCTCCTTGAAATCCACATCGCATTTGCCAGCAGAACATGCCTAGTCACTTCACTGGGTAGAAACTGAAGCACAGAAGGAGTTATCCGGGCAGGTGATAAACATTTTAGTCAAAGAGGTAGGTTTGAAAATTTGCCTCAGAGCAGGAGAGAGACTTGGAGAAGTATTAAGGTTTAGGGAGGGAGTTCTGGAAATTAACATCTAGCTAATTACCCCAGTCTTGTTGACTTGCATTGACTTCTGGTCCAGCAACACTTTGATATTAAAATATCTGCCTTTTGTTTTCAAATCCACTTTATCTCTGAAATTTTCACCAAATAGAGAGATTTCCAAGATTTTTCGTCCTCTAATTCTGCCCTCTTACACATAGACAATGTTTTACCTTCCACTCCTGGTGCCAAGCCTTGAACTGTCCTGAAGCTAATTTACAGAATTCCCTCCCTAAACCTTGATACTTCTCCCACGTCTCTCTCCTGCTCTGAGGCAAGTTTTCAAACCTACCTCTTTGACTAAGATGTTTATCATCTGCCCGGATAACTCCTTCTGTGCCTCAGTTTCTATCCTGTGAAGTGATTTGGCATGTTCTGGAATGCTAAAGGCTTTACTTAAATGTAAATTGTTCTTTTTATTATTGCAAATATATTACTTCCTCTTTTTGTTTGCCAACAAAAGGACTGTCCTTTAAAACAGCCTTCTAGATAAGGCAACATGGCTGTTTGATGCAAAACAGTATTCCTGAGGTAAATGATCAAAGGCCCACTGGGGACCTGAAAAGAAAAGTAAACCTCTGACATGCATTAGGATGAATCCACCCATCTGAATCCTGTTCAGAGAGACACTTAGACAGAGTGCCTCCTGCTTGTTTCACTCAATGCAGTTGCAATTTAGATCCATCAATATTTGAATCAGGGCACTGTATTTCTTTTTAACGCAGTATATGCCAGTCAGAATGCCCACGTATTCTCATTCACTTTTAATCTCTTCCTGGATGATTGCTTTGTTCACCTTCCACACTTGTGCATTCTCGGCACATTCTCAGCACCACAGTGATAGCAGAAGCATAGGGGCTGTCTGAAGATTTGAAAGCTTGATGGTTTCTCACTGTTTAGTCAGAGGGACAGCAGGCTGACAATGGCCTACGGGAAGAGGGAGGTTCTAATTGGACAGCACATCAATTTCCCATTAGACTACACCGCTGTATTCCTGTGAGTTGTCCCACCATGCTGCTTGTCTTGAGGATTGACAAGGGTTTCATTACGTATGTAGTTCACAGATTCAAATGTCAGCTGGGCACCAACAAAACTGACAGTGATTGATTTATTAGTGTCAGCCAGCACTGATACTCAAAAGAACAATCCTGGAAATGAGGAGCCGGCCTCAGAAGTGTGGTACTCCCAAACAAAGCAAGATTCAGATTTCTTACACAAGGGAGTCTACTTGCACTCTTGGGGTCCAATTTACAGCAATTCGATATTGAGAGAGCCAACATTTTGTCAAAATTGTTGCTGTAATGATATTCTGCCTTCAGGTATCTTTAGGTTGGTTTGTAAATATGAAATGATACAATTCTCACTAATAGTCAAGTGACACTGAGTGACAGAATATCAATAGCTCACCAACTCCTTATCATTAAAGTGACAAGCTGTCAGCTTCTCAGAGATCCTGGATCCTTCCTCAAGAATGGAATTGAAAGGTTTCCTACCTGTCCTGCAGACAGCAAGGAAATTTTCTGGACTCTTTATTGTACATCATCTGGAGTCGGTTCTTGTTGCAACATCTGAGAATGTTCTGCAGGCTTTCAGCAAGCTCAGGGAACTTTGGATGCCTGCAGATTGAACTGTGATCGGACAGAGCAGGGTGAACATCCACCTACCCCTCTCATGACTTTCAAAATCAAAACACAACCAGCACATTTGAGCCAGAATATTGTAGTAGACGGACAAAGCAATTACCATGAAGTGAGTAAAAAATAATCAGAACACATTGACATCCTAAACAAGGAACACAATAAAATCAAATTGTGATGCACTAATTTAAATACTGACAGGACTGGATTACAAGATTTCGGAGTTTCCTTTGTTCAGATGACTTCACTGTACAAAACATCACATTTTGGAAAATCATTAAAGATTGTAGGAGAGGTTTTCTCAACCTCCCTGGCAAAATTTGATGAAAAATCATAAGACATTCACCTCGAGCCACAGCTAATACAGATCGTTCTGCTATAATGTGGATTTTGTTAATGCAAATTCACTCTAACGCGATTGACGAATTGGGGATACTGTTTCTAAACTGAAAACTTTTGAAACGTGTGTTGACTGTAATGTGATTAAATCGGCAACACCTTAAGCGCTGTTTCTAAAACACGATTTTTCAATAACGTGGGTTTGCACAAGAATGAAGTCATCGCTTTATAGAACTACCGGTAGTTACAGAGTGTGTTGAGAAACCTGGACAGTTTGAAGGTAACTCAATTGCTGAAGGACTGGGATCACATCTCACCAAACAAGGCCACAGGGGCAGGGTTCCTTTCCTGAATGACATTCATAAACTCATTTCATTTTATATTACAATCTGAGAAATTGTTTATTTCTGATTTTTTTAAGAACTGGATTAAAATACTCAAACTACCATGATGGATTTTAGACACACCTTCACTTGCTCGTTCATTCAGTGCAGCTTTCTGTTCCTAAATATTGTCATATTCTGATTAAAAACTCAATAGATGAACAGCTAATTTAGCGGTTGTTAATAGACCACTTAATTACTTTTTTTAAACTAAGTCACTTTGCAAAGTCATAAAGTCTAGGAGAAAGTGAGGACTGCAGATGCTGGAGATCAGAATCAAAAGGTGTGGCACTAGAAAAGCACAGCCAGTCAGTCCCCTTGGGCCCCCGCCACATTCCTGATGAATGGTTTATGCACGAAATATTGATTGTCTTGCTTCTCAGATGCTGCCTGACCTGCTGTGCTTTTCCAGCACCACACTTTTTGATTGCAAAGTCATAAACCCTGTCACATAGTGGGGCTGAGGGGTCCATGGCTGTATTGTGCCTGCAGAAGGGTGTTTTATCTGAAGTGCTAAGTGCTATATCCATTGTAACACATAAAGACATATCGTGGAAATCAACAGGTTTAATCCAGCCAAGGCTGATATATGAGAATTAAATTCACAGTCACATAAATGTCTGGACGTACAATGAACTATTGGACTATGATCTTTGGACTACTGAAGGAAATGAGAGCACCTGGAGGAAACCTACACAGACACAGGGAGAACATGCAAACTCCACATGTACAGTCACCGAAGACTGGAATCAAAACCGGGACTCTGTGAGGCAGCATTTCAAACCACTGAGCCACTATGTCTCCCAATCATATCTTCAAGAGACATGCTAATTAAATCATGACTGTATGTGACCTGAGATTATAAAGGTCTCTGATTCCATCTTAAAGGGGATCACTTGAAGCATGACATGCTCTTGAAACCAACAGTGCCATTGATGATGTCAGATTATCTGGTCAAATTACTGTTGGTGGGACCATGATACATGCAAATTGGTTGCCTCTTTACAACAATAATAATCTTACAAAGAAAGCGCTCTGGGTTGAGAAACGTACTACAGAAATTAAGGGTCTTTGTTCACTAGATTTTTAAGGAAGGCACTTGCAAGGAGAGCTTGTTGATGCACCAAAATGATAAGCTGGAAGCTCACATGTCTATTCCCACAGAAAGACCCAATAAGACATAACCACGTTTTCAGGAAAGGAAATTGATCCGATTAATCAACTGTGATGTTTGGGTTTACCCCTTGAGGATTGGTGCTCTCAGTTTCTGTTCAAACTCATTGTTATAGATCGAGCGAGCTGCTTTACATCTTCCATGTTATGAGGTTCCATATAAAGCAGGGAGCTGTCCAGCCCAACAAACAGATATGGACAGCATCCTTTTTTAAAATGGGAGCTGTGTGGAACCCATGAATCTGTATGAGACATTGTTTCACCTTGCAGCTTTCAAATTCCAAACCCTGAATTCTCTTAGAATGAGTAAGTTGATCAAATAGGTTGTTCAGAATATGCAAAGCAGAAAGGTAATTGCTTTTTGCATTTTATAGCTCAAGATACTGTTTACTTAAATATAATCAATGGGCAGAAGATTCAGTTGTTTCTGTAGTATCTGGATTTCTATAACACAGTTTTATTGAGTTTCACAGAGGATTTCCCTCTGTAAGGCCATGGTACCCAACTCCAGCGGTATCTCTTTCATTTGATTCTAGCCCTGTCTTACCTCTCCAGCCCCACCGAACTCATCTCTGCATACCTCGACATGGTCCTGTCCCCCTTAGTCCAAGAACTCCCCACCTATGTTCGGGACACCACCCACGCCCTCCACCTCCTCCATGATTTCCGCTTCCCCGGTCCCCAACACCTTATCTTCACCATGGACATCCAGTCCCTGTACACCTCCATCCCCCATCAC
>NC_057731.1:54769714-54779176 GCF_004010195.1 Chiloscyllium plagiosum | reverse complement strand
TCCAACCCTCGAACTCAGCACCACCTTCCTAACCTGCAATCTTCTTCCTGACCTCTCCGCCCCAACCCCCACTCCGGCCTATCACCCTCACCTTAACCTCCTTCCACCAATCGCATTTCCAACGCTCCTCCTCCAAGTCCCTCCTCCCTACCTTTTATCTTAGCCTGCTTGGCACACTTTTCTCATTCCTGAAGAAGGGCTCATGCCCGAAACGTCGATTGTCCTGCTCCTTGGATGCTGCCTGACCTGCTGTGCTTTTCCAGCAACACATTTTCAGCTCTGATCTCCAGCATCTGCAGTCCTCACTTTCTCCTGTCTTACCACACGCTATACACAGACATCATCCTACTCCTGGGATATCTTGGTGCTGAGGACATTACAGGCAGCAGCACCATCCTAAGAAGGCTGTTGCACACTGGGACAAACACTGTCAGTTATGAGCTGCTCTGCACAGGCCCTGACACTAACTCTGGACACGGCAGAGAAGGGAGAATTGGTGCTTTGCCTTGGGGACCATGACCTGGAGGCCTTAGACGGGGTGGTGCAGTAGTCAAAGTTCCACTTCCCTCAGGGACCAGCAGAGGAGCCCATGACCCAGCCTGAGGTTACTGCTGGATCAGCACAGTCTCAGCCTCGAGACAAATACCCAATCAGGTTGGAAGGGCTCAGTGACCTCCACTCCCACAGTGCAGATGCCACCATCTTCTGGCTGATACCTCACACTCACTCCACTATTGACTGTATTGAATGGCGGAGCAGATTCAAGGGGCTGAATGGCCTACTCATGCTCCTATTTCTTAGGGACCCCTGCACCCACCTCCTACCAATGTCTGTGCTCTGCCACCCTCACTCTCATTGACAGTGCTAACTCTGTGTACCCTCAGTACTGCCTCATCACTCACTCGGGATATCAGCATGAAATGTGTCTCTCATTTCCAGCTCCCTTAATACCTGTCTCTCTGTCTGTCTGTCTGTCTGTCTCTCTCTCTCTCTCTCTCTTTCATTCCATGAGGAAAACATCCCAAAACATGGCAGAAAGGATCAAAATGGGGACATTTTCCCCCTCAGCCCTCATGAGGAGAGGAGTCTGACTCCCACTGCCCGAAGCAGATAACTGGATTGTGAACTTGGTATCTCTAACTGAGGGCTTATGCCCGAAATGTTGACTCTCCTGCTCCTTGGATGCCGCCTGGCCAGCTGTGCTTTTCCAGCGCCACACGTTTTGACTCTGAGCTCTCACTGAGCAGCAAGGTGCAAAGAGACAAGGCATGGCAGGTATGCTGGGAGCATGCAGGTCAGCTCAGAGTGAGTGAGCACTATGATAATGGGGCACAGGGGCATAGAGATACAGCCTGGTACAGTCCACATGAACCGTGAGGGTTTCCCTGAGCACAGTGTCCTTGATGCAGCTATACACTAAGAGTTACCAGGGCAATCCAAGGGACAGCACCGAAGGGCAGAGTATCCTGTAAGTGGCTTGGAAATAGGTCATGAGGCTGCATAGAGGCTGGTACATGTTAGATGCCAATGTCTGTGACCTGGTCAGCGTCCAAGAAATGTGGCCTGAGAGGTTATCAATTGGTTTCGAACACAAAGGTCTTTTGGAAAGGTTGGAAGCTCAGGTTGCTAAGCACCTGTGCTTTAGGTCATTATGTCTCTATGATTTACCCACTATTTTTAAAACCCCATGGATACAAAACGATTTTAGTTTGTAAAAAGTGCAAAGGTAGAAGGCAGGTTGGGATGAGCCAGACAAATCTTAAAAAGAGCAAACCCATTTCTGTTAAAGTTTTGATTAGATTAGATTCCCTACAGTGTAGAAACAGGCCTTTTGGCCCAACAAGTCCACACCAACCCTCTGAAGAGTGATTGACGCCCCATATTTAACCCTGACTAATGCACCTCACACTATGGGCAATTTAGCATTGCCAATTACCGAGCCTACACATCTTTGGACTGTGGAAGGAAACCTTCGGAACACCCGGAGGAAACCCACGCAGACACGGGGAGAATGTACAAACTCCACACAGAGAGTTGCCCGAGGCTGGAATCAAACCTGGGATCCTGGCGCTGTGAGGCAGCCGTGCTAACCACTGAGCCACCGCGCCACCCCTGCTTTTCCCTATCCCAGTTTTAAATTCAATCTTTCTTTGAATTAAACCACAGACCAATCAGAGCCTTACTTCTGGCAATTGAAAAGCTTTCTTCACTGAGTTGAACTGCCTCAGTCACCAAAGAAAATTATATTCTCAATGGCAACTTGTCATTTGGAAATCAAATGTAATGTTGTGAACAGCGCTAAAATTACTGATGTGAATATGGAAACACCACTAGAAATGAAACGACTGATAATTTCATGACTTTTTTTTCCCCTGGTAATGTAATGCTGCTGGGACTGTGTGCCTGGAGGTCGGTGACCAGTGGTATCCCGCAGGGACCTGTTCTTTGGCCGCTGCTTTTTGTAGAATGTGATGCTGGAAAAGCACAGCCAGTCAGGCAGCATTCGAGGAGCAGGAGAATTGATGGTTCGAGCATCATTCCTGATGAAGAGCTTATCATCGAAACAGCAACTCTCCTGCTGGACCTGCTGTGCTTTTCCAGCACCACACTCTCAACTCTGACCTTTGGCATCTGCAGTCCTCACTTCCTTCCCTCTGCTGTTTGCAGTTTTTATAAATGTCTTGGGTGAAGAAGTGGAAGGGTGGGTTAGTAAGTTTGCCGATGACACAAAAGTCGGTGGTTGCTGTAGATAGTGTCGAGGGCTGTTGCAGGCTACAACAAGACACTGACAGGGTGCAGAGCTGGGCTGAGAAGTGGCAGATGGAATTCCACCTGGATAAATGTGAAGTGATTCATTTTGGAAGGTGGAATTTGAATGCTGAATACAGGGTTAAAGACAGGGTTCTTGGCAGTGTGGAGGAACAGCATGTTCTTAGGGTCCATGTACATAGATCCCTCAAAGTTGCCACTCGAGTTGATAGGGTTGTTAAGAAGGCATATGGTGTTTTAGCTTTCATTAACGGGGGAACTGAGTTTAAGAGCTGCAAGGTTTTGCTGCAGCTTTATAAAACCCTGGTTAGACCACACTTGGAATATTGTGTCCGGTTCTGGTCACCTCAATATAGGAAGGATGTAGATCCTTCAGAGACAGTGCAGAGGAAATTTATCAGGATGCTGCCTGGATTAGAGGGCTTGTCTTATGAAGAGAGGTTGAGTGAGCTAGGGCTTTTCACATTGGAGAGAGGAAGGAAGAGAGGTGACTTGATAGAGGTGTACACAGTAATGAGAGGCATGGTTAGAGTAGATAGCCAGAGTCTTTTCCCCAGGACAAAAATGGCTGTCATGAGGGGGAATAATCTTAAGGTGATTGAAGGAAGGTATAGGGAAGATGTCAGAGGTAGGATCTTTACACAGAGAGTGGTGGGGTGAATGGAATGCACTACTAGCGGTGGTCGTAGAGTCAGAGACACGAGGGACATTTAAGTGACGGCTGGACAAGCACATGGATGGCAGTAAGCTGAGGGGTGTATAGGTTAGATTGATTTTAAGTTAAGATAAATGCTTGGCACAACATCATGGGCCAAAGGGCCTGTACTGTGCTGTACTGTTCTATGTCCTAATTGCTTCCAAGTTGAGTGGATAATTTTTCCCTTATATTTAATTCTAATTATTTGATTGTTATGCAAATTATATTACAAAACATTATCTTGAGAAAGTAGCGTTCAATATGGAGGTTGGTACATGTAACTACTGTTGGAAACTTAAACCAAAACAAAAATAGGCACCGCATGTCATTTAAAATGGTGAAGTTGCCCATATAAAGCAGCTAAGAAACAAACACATCAATTCTAGCAAATGAGGGCTGACAGGACAGTGAGTGGTTCTTTGGAACTCAGTATCTTGACAGGTGTAGAAATGCCTGTCAGATGGTGTGGCTAGACTTTGACATGCCTGTGTGCGCCTGTGATGACCATAAAATGTAACAGGCCCCAAGCCAGAATGTGCCTGTGCCTTTAGCAGTGTGTAAGAAATGGCTTGTTCTAAATTTATTGTAAAAAAAAACCCTTCTCCCTGGAAGAACTTAAGTCTGTCTCAATCTGGAAGGCTTCAACATCGAGGCATTAGTAACCAGAGTCAGTGCCAATTCTTCCCAAGTCAGGATTAACTAATGCAAATAGAGAGTCTGTTTTGCTCTATTCTGTATAGCTTAACCTGAGACTGACAATCTCTACTGTCAAACAGGTTGACACTTCCATTTGTCATGCGTGAATGAGGTTTCCAATTTCATATAAAATACCAACTTCTGGTCTATTTTGTGCTGTAGACCTGTGATTAATAGGAAGTTGTTTGAGAGTAGTTAGACAGTTTTTATTTACCTTTAAAACCATCCACTTTGTTTCATCAATGCTGCCTTCACTACATTCTTACTCAAATCTCCAAGATAGAGTGACCTTCTCCTAAAGCCACAACCCTCACAATCCTAATCAGTCACAAACTTTATCCTTGCTTTAGACTTAGTCCTTTCTTTAAAGTTTGAAGGTCAAACATGTTAAAGATTATTTATCTTTAAATTAAAATCAAGTGAATAGTTGTCTCAATGTAGCATACATGGAGGGGCTTTATATTTTCTCTCTCTCGCCTCCTTAAAATCTACTTCTTTGAACAACTGTTCAACTCTCCTAATGTTGTCTAATATGACAACTTTGTCAAATTTTATCTGATGGCACACCTCTGTAATGACTTGAGTCATATTACTCTGTTAAAGGTGCTATGTAAATGCAAAGTGTCATAATTGTCACACTATGAGTCTTTTATTCTCTCTTTAATGCTAACTGAGCTCCTTAATGTTCAAGCATTTTTAACTTTTAATTTAATTAAAACTGCCAAAATTAGTTTCAGAAATGGTTTCCATGATCAAAAAAGAATTTGAACATCACTGTAACATATCCAGGTCCCAGGACTGAAATGAGATGTGCTCTAATAGCCAATTCCATTTGCTACGTTTTCTTTTGGTAAACTGTCAACTCTCACCACGTACACTGAGTTTAGTCAGCAGTTGTAACAGCAACTGAATGGAGGGGAAATGATCTGAAAAAATGGATGCTTTGATCTGTCAAAAGCTGACATGCTTTTTTGTGGTTAATAGTATAAACAATGTGTGGAAGTTGGTCTGTATTTTAACAAATATATGTGGGATTGACAATGGATTTTCAAGGTTTTCGGACTCCGGAGTCAGTTAAGTGTCAGTATCTTTCAGAAGAAAATGTCAAGTCTAATGTGATAACCATCACAGACAAAATGTCAAGTTCATATAAAGGGGGTTGAATTTGTAATTTAAATTGGTCAACAAGGAAGTGAACTTAGCAATTTCATGGAAAAATGCTTAGTCCCTATGAAAAATATCTCAAGGCATTTATAAAATAATTCTCCTGCTGTCATTATGTAGGACGACAATAATGGTAAATGGAAGCAGCAAGATAAGATGAACTTAAGAAATAGGAGCAGGAATAGATCGTGTGGTCCCTCTGGCCTGTTCTGACATTCAAAATGATTTTAGTTGATCTTCTGCATCAACACCACTTTCTTTCACCCTCATTAATATCCATTTGTTTGCAAGAGACCAGAAATGTGTTTTTTAGCCTTGAGTGTATTCAATGACAGAAAGCTTCAGCACCGTGGAGGAGAGAGTTGTAAACATACGAAACGCCTCAAAGTGAAGACATTTCTTTTCATCTCAGACTAAAGTCATCTCTGTGACAAGGAGTTCTAAAGACTCTCAACCCTCTGACAGAAGAAATTCCTCCTCATCTTAAATTGGCATCTCTTTATTCGGAGAATATGCCTCCTGGTCCTAGACTTTCCCATGAGGGGAAATTTCCTTTCAGCATTTACTCTGGGAATTTCCTTACGAATCCGCAATGTAGGAAGACATCTTTGTTTTTGTTTTCTAATCCCCTTGCAAAAAATGTCAACACGTCATATGTCTTCCAATTTATGTTCCATACCTGTATGCCAACTTCCTGTGTTCCTTCTGCACCTTAAGTGGCTCAGAACAAAAATATTCTGATATTTTATGCCTTTAAAGAAAATGTTCTGCATTTTATTCTTACTGCAAAAGTGAACCATCTCGCACTTTCCCACAATGTACACCATCTGTCACCTTATTATCTACGCAGTTAACCACCTGTTGCCTCTTTTCAGCAACTTTATGTTCCTTCTCACAGTTTATGTTTCTACCTTGTTTTGTACCCTCAGAAAACTTGGATGCAGTTCTCTCACTGTTTTTATCTGAGGAATCAATATAGGTTGTAAATAGTTGTGGCTTTGTCACTAATCTTTGAAGCACAACACTGATTGTAGCTTCCCAATTTGAAAATGCTCTTTATATCCCTATTCTCTGCTTCCTATCTGGTAACTAGTTATTTATTCATGCTAATACATCACCCACTCCATTAATTTTTCTCTTGTGTCAAAACATTTTGTGTGACACCTTGTCAAATGACCTTCTGGAAATCCAAGTGCACCACATTGCTGACTCCAGTTCATTTAGGTGCATCCTGAAGAAATGCAATAAATTTGTCAAACAGAATTTCCCTCTCCTACGGACATGTTGATTTAGAATGCAAAAACAGAAATTGCAGGAAAAAGCTTAGCATGTCTGACAGCATCAGTGGAGAGAAATCAGAGTTATGTTTCAGATCTGGGAAGGAAGGGTCACTGGACCTGAAACGTTAACTCTGATTTCTCTTCACAGATGTTGCCAGACCTGCTGAGTTTTTCCTGCAATTTCTGTTTTAGTTTCTGATTTCCAGCATCTGCAGTTCTTTTAGTTTTGCTTCAGAATGGTCCACTTTACATCTGTTATAATTTTCTTATTTCAGCATTTCCTGACGACTGATGTCAGGCTAACTAGTCAGCAGTTCATTGTTTTACTGCTCCCTTCTGTCCTGAATAATGGTCAAAGTTATTTGGAAGGACTATAACCTGAGGTTGTGAGATTTTTAACTTTGTCCACCCCAGTCCAACACCTCCACATCTCAAATAATGGTATTATGGCTGCTAACTTCCAACTTGCTGGGACCATTCCAAAATTGAGGAATTTTGGAAATACATAACCAGTATATCCAGTATCTCTGCAGGAATCTCGACCAGAAACCTTGGATGTAGGTCATCAGGTCCCAGGAATTTTGATGGCATTTAGTCCCTGAAATGTTTTGGAGGATTTGTCTCTGTTGGGATGAGTTGTCTGTACATTTTGCCATTTTTCCTGAATTTATAAAGGTGTTTTGAAATAGAAATAAAAAGATAAGAGACGCGCTGCAGGAAAAGAAAATTCTTCATGTTTTAAAACCATACCTCATACATCATCAATGTCACAAATAGAACTGTTTCCCCTTTCTCCCATAGATAAGCTAATAAATATTGGTGAGTGAATTATTAATCTTAGAAAGGCTGAAAAATATGCAAACTGAGGATTGATCTTTTAAAAAACAATACTATACAATAATTAATAAGTGGTACCAGGATGATAACTGAACATTATCTAACAGGCCTCTTGTCAATATTACAAAGGAAGCTTTGTAATATTGATTGCAGGAACTGCACACTAATGTTTGGTTTCTGCAGTAACCAAGAGAAATTACTGCCATCAATTCAATGGTACCGGACAGAGAGAAAGATAACATGCAACTTATAACCAGGTCTCAGTACGGGGTTGACCTATAGAAAGCGAATAAAAACATGGAGATTGATCTGCTCTAACATTCAGTCATCAACCCCTTCTTGCCTAATTGAGATCTTTTCTCATACTGTTTTGCATTGTTTGAAGAGCAAAACATCAGGGAAAGGGTAAGCTATAAAATATCACTATCATATTCTGGAGATAAAGTAATTTGTCACTCCTCATATCCAATCACTATTTGTGATTTCAGCAAGAAATCACATTTATGCAACATGTTATAACATAGAATCATTGAATCCCTACAAGGTGGAAGCAGGCCATTCGGCCCATCGAGTCTACACTGACCCTCTGACCTCAACCCACCTCCCGGCCCTATCTCTGTAACCCTGCATTTCCCATGTCTAACCTACGTAAGCCTGCACACTTGGGCAATTTCCCATGGCCAATCCACCTACCCTGCACATCTTTGGACTGAGGGGGGAAACCAGAGCACCCTGGAGGAAACCCACGCAGATACAGGGAGATCTTAAGGATATCCCAGAAGTATTTTGTATACTTCTATAACACTGGGCTTTTCCAACAATCCGCAATGGATTCATGGTCATCATTAGATTCTTAATTCCAGATTTTTGTTGAATGCAAATTCTTCCATCATGGGATTTGAATCTGGGTCCCCAGAACATTATCCAGGTCTCCAAATTAAAAAGTACAGTGATAATACCACTTGGCCATCATCCTCTCTATTTTACCATAAATATTTTGCACCATTTTCCCACAGAATGTTTTGACAATATACTATTATACGTTCTAAGAAATGGGTTCAGATCCATTGGTAATCTCTCAGCTTTAAACCTCTTTTGGAAAATGCACATGGGAGTCATAACATAGCTACTGACAATCATGGGTGCACAAAGCAATATGTTCACAATGCGAGCCACTAATTGGCACTAAATCAACAATGTCACTCTGAAAGAGCCTGAGGATACTGGGAGGCAGATGGCAGGTTGCTGCAGTAGCAATTTATCGCCAGGACCCAGGATGAAGGCAGACCTAAAGAGTTGTACCTGAATGCTTGACGATGCTGCTTGATGGGTAATTAGAGACAGAAAAACTGCAGGTGCTTCCTGAAGAAGCATTATACCTGAAACATTGACTTCTCCACCTCCTGATGCTGTCTGGCTTGCTGTGTTCTTCCAGCCTCCTGCCTGTCTACTGATGGGTAATTGCAGATGGCCTACAGGAGTCTCAGAGATGAGAACCGCAGCTGTGTTTCAGCTTTATCTCTGATCAGTGTTGCCAATTGCACCTTTGGTACAAAGTGGTGGACAGTTAGTTTCACACACTGCAAATACAACTATGCTTCAAATAGAGAGAGAGAGACTTGGGGGTCATGGGAAGTAATATGTAAAGCCTTTTATTTCTTTGAATTATTCTGCCTCCCTCAATGAAATCTATAACAAAGTTAAATGCTTCACTAAAAATGTAAAAACTGAAGTGGACTGATCGCTTCACTTCCATTGATGAGTCCGACTGTGGACATCTAATGGAAATCCTTGTTGTCTGATTGGGCCAGACTTTGAAAGCCAAGGTCCAAACATTGAATAGAGTTCCTTTTTGTACTGTGACTTCACCTGAAAAATGATTGGATCCTTGCATCCTGGAGGCAATGTAAACTCTAGGCAGGAGAGGCGGAAGAAATTTCACTTTTATTGGTTTACATGGTCAAGAGTAGATCTTGTGCCTTGGTATTATGCTGGGTTATGTAGCATAGCCAAAACTTT
>NC_057731.1:54754069-54769214 GCF_004010195.1 Chiloscyllium plagiosum | reverse complement strand
CATTTATTACCCATTCCTAGTTATCTTTGAATTGAGTGGCTTGCTAGGCCATTTCAGAGGACAGTTGAGAGTCAATCACGTTGCTGTGGGTCTGGAGTCACATGTAGGCCAGACCAGGTAAGGATGGCAGATTTCCTTCCCTGAAGGATATCAGTGAACCAGATGGGTTTTTCCAACAGTGGCTTCATGGTCATCAGTGGATCCTTAATTCCAGGTTCTTATTGAATTCAAATTCTGCCATCTGCCGGGACAGGATTTGAACCCGGGCTCCAGGAAAGTTAGCTGAGTTTCGAGATAACAGTCTAGCAATAATACCATTAGGCCTTCACCTTTTGGAATGAAGAACACTGATGCTTCATAAAAAGCAAGAATTAAAGGAGAGCGGAGATTTCAAGGGGTGGTGGGGCTGGATGGGGAAACTAGAATTATCGAGAATAAGGACGGGGGGAAGGGGCATCGTGTTTCTATGTCACCAGTCTCTAAAGCCACGCTGGAGGTTTGAGAATAGTGATAGAATTCTAGAAGAAGGACACATATTGATGGAGTAAATGGACATATGGAGGAGATAAAACTAAAAGCTGAGATGTGTGAAATGATAAGTGTTTGGAATGGAAGGATGAGGATAAGCAATGTAAAATAAAGGATACAATTTCAGAGGGATCTCTAGATACATACGAGCAAGTCATTAAAAATGGTGAGTCAGAGTGAAAAAGTGTTTTAAAAGGCATTCAGGCTTTATACCATGAGGAAAAACAATTAAGTTGTCATCTACCTTCATACAGTAACTGGAATCATGTCCAATTCTAGGGCTTGCACTATTGGAAATAGGCAGTTATTAGAGAAATTTCAGGAAACATTTCAGAGAATGGTTCTAGGATTGAGGGACCTCAATTAGGTGAATGCACTGGGGGGATGCAAAGGGGTAGGATAGGTTGTTAAAGAGTCATGCTTGATCAGATTTGCAGTAAGCCTCCTGACAAGGATCCCACAAAAAAAGCTGGATACATTTCACACATGGCCAGAAAAAGTAAGATTCAGTCTAATGATTCTGCATCTATTCTGTGGAGTTAGGTGAGTAGACTGGAGAAACGGGAATTGTTTTCCATAGAGAAGAGATTTTGCAAAGAACTTCAAAGTCACAAGGAGTCTTGCAGAGACCTGGTAGAGCTTTGAAGCATGAAATGGCTGCCTTCTGTGCAGTAACTATTCTGTAACTCGGTGTGCATTTTTATTTTCCTACATATGCCAATATTTCTGCTTGAGGATAAACTAGCTATTGGATGGACAGTGCAGTCAATTGAGAAGGTAAAGGCCAACATGATTGATCTTGCAATTAACAGAAAAAAAGACCCCTTCTCACTCGACCTACCTATAAATTAAAATTGATTAATAACAAATTGCTTGCCTGCGGTAAATACTGTTTTGATCTAAAGTGGCAAATAATAGCCTGAGGAATTAAGCATTCCGTGGTTCCCCCGTTGTAACCACAATGAGCAGTGATAAAGCAAAGCATTTTAAATGCTGGAGATCTGAAATAGAAACCAAAATCGTTGGAGAAACTCAACAGTTCTGGCAGCCATTGTGTAGAGAAAGTAGAGTTAATGTCTTGAGTCCAACATAACTCTCCCTTGGAGTTCCTAATGGATAAGCTCCATTGGCCAGTTCAAGAAAAATCAATATCAAGTTACTGTTCCTAAAACAATGGGCCCCCAGTGACAGAAATTTGGCTTAAAAGCAAGATTAAATTAACTTTAAGTTAACTCTTAACTTCTGAACGTTAAAGCAAATAAACTTTCAAAAGAGCCAAAATTTTGAAGGATCTAGTTTAAAAAAGTCAATTAAATTTTAAGACTGCGGGGACCATAAGACTATAAGAGCGGAAGAAGAACAGTTGGCCATCTTGGCTGTTCTGCCATTTAATGAGACCATGTCTGATCTGATAATCCTCAGCTCCACATTTCTGCCTTTCCCCCTTCATCCTTGATCTACGTTCTGAAGAAGGGTCACTGGACTTGAAACATTAACTCTGCTTCTCTCCTCACAGATGCTGCTAGCCCTGTTGAGTTTCTCCAGCACTTTCTGTTTTTGCCTTGATTTCTTGACTGATTAATAATCTGTCTGTGTCAGCATTGAATATGCTTCATGACTCAGCCTAGACAGTGCACTGTGGTAAAGAATTCCATAGATTCATTACCCACTGAAAGAAGAGATTCCTCCTCATCTTTAACTTAAATGTGTGAAGCCTTAGTGTGAGACGATAATCCCTGATCTGAAACTCTGCCAGAAGGGGAAACAATCTTTCCAACTAATAATATATGGAACAAGTTTCAACAATATTATGTTGTAATTCCTATAAAGTTAATAAAAACTACACATGATAGACAAATCAACACAGTGAAGAATAATTTTCTGAATAGGACTATTCTGTGCTATACCTTGGTCAATTCTAAGAATGAATTGTCAAGGGGAATATAACTCCATTTTTGTTTAGGTCATTGTATCCAGTATTCACTGGAAGACACTTTCAGTCACTCAAGTCTTTGTTCCATCAATAAAATATTTTGCACTTTCATCTCTGCCACTGCTTCAATGAAAGCTGTTTTACTGACCTTTCTCTTTGTTATTTCTCTGCAGAGTTTTTGATGCTTAGCAGAGGTCAAGGCAATTGCAACAAAACTAAAACTTTAGATTTTTCAATATCTTTTCAGGAGAACTTAGAGTTTATTCACATGCAAGTCTGAACATCCTGTCTCGTTTTTGCGGATCCAATTTTCTTTAGAGTAAATGGGGGGAGTAGGAGTTGAGTTGGAGAAGATCAGCACCAATCTAACTGAGTGGCAGCATACTAAAGGGGCTATTTGACCCATGATGTGGAGGAGCCACTATTGGACCGGGGTGGACAAAGTCAGAAGTCACACGGCACCAGATTATAGTCCAACAGGTTTATTTGAAATCACAAACCTTCAGGACACTGCTCCTTCGTCGGGTGAAGTCACTTTGTGTGCCTTCTGGCAATTTGAACCACTTCAGGTTCTGATTTCCCATAGCTTTTGGGGTTTTCAATTTATATTTTGAAGATGGAGTATTGGCCTTAAAAATCTTTAAACCAGATCATTTAGGGTTAATTGTTAAGACAATGAGCAATTGAAGAAAGTGGAAAATTACATGGAAAGCAGGGGAAAGGTTGAGAAGGACAATTCTTTGTGGCAGCAGATACCACCACCTTCAAGTTCCCCTCCAAGCCACTCACGATCCTGACCTGGAAATGTATCGCCACTCCTTCACTGTTGCTGAGTCAATATCCTGAGTCAAAATTACATGGAAAGCAGGCACAGTGTAAAAATAGCCTCTTTTTAGGCCACTATGAAGTCAGATTAGCCATGACCTTACTGAATGGTAGAATCCAGACTCAATGGATTGAGCTGTCTGCTCTCTCTTCAATTTCTTTTTACGATCTTAGCAATGAACACATGGAGAGAAAAGAATTGATGTTTTGATTCACTTATTGGATGTAAGCATTGCTGACTGGGTCAGCATTTGTGCCCAACCTGAGTTACCATTAAGAAGGTGATGGTCAGCTGCCTTCTTGAACCATGGCATTCATTTGAATTTGAAATTCCCATTTACCACTGTTAGAGCAAGAGTTCTTTGGCCATTCTTGGAGGCTCTCGCTGCAAATGTCACGAGAATGTAAGGGTGGCACGGTGACTCAGTGGTTAGCACTGCTTCCTCACAGTGCTAGAGATCTGGGTTCAATTCCCACCTCGGGCAACTGTCTGTGTGGAGTTTGCACGTTCTCCCCGTGTCTGTGTGGGTTTCCTCCGGGTGCTCTGGTTTCCTCCCACTGTCCAGGATCGTGAGTGGCTTGAAGGTGGTGGCATCTGCTGCCCTTGTCCTTCTAGATTAAACTGTTTGTAGGTTTGAAAGTTGTTGTCTCAGGGACTTTGGTGAACTTCTGCAGTGCATCTTGTAGATTTTACGCACTGCTGCTACTGAGAGTCGATGGTGAAGGATGTTTGTAGTACCAGTAAGCTGGGCTGCTTTGTCCTGGATGGTGTCAAAGCTCTTGAGGGAAGAAATGTTCTCCTTCACCCCAATTTTCCTTTATTGGGTGGGGGTTGGGGGTGGGAGTGAGGTTGGTTGGTTGGTTAGCTAGCTCAGTTGTTTGGAAGGCTGGTTTGAAATGTAGAGTGATGTTAACAACCTTGGTTCAAATCCCACACTGACCACAAAGAACTCTCCTTCTCAACCTTTCCCCTTGCCTGAGGTGTGGGGACCTTTAGGTAAAACCACCAACCAGTCATCTGTGTCTAATGAGAGAGCAGACCTATGATCTGTTAAGACCGTGGCAACTTTATCATTCTATGGTTTTGTGTTCCTTTAATACTATGGCCATTGGATTTCTCTTGGATGATGATTAGTATACAGGGATTGCCTGATGAGCAAAATTTAAACAGGTTGGGAGTCCATTCACTGGAATTTAGACGAGTGAGGGATGATCTTGTTGAAACACACTGGATCCTTAAGGGGCTTGACAGGGTAAATACTAAGATAATGTTTCCCATCATGAGAGAGTCTAGGACTGGAAGGCATCATCTTAGAGTAAAAGGGCAACAATTAAAGACTGAGATGAGGAGGAATTTCTTCTCTTAGAGGGTTGTGAGTCTTTGGAACTCCTTGCCCCAGAGAGCTGTAGGAGTAGAGTCTTTTGTGTATATTCTGAGACAAATAGATTATTGATCAGTTGGGGAATCAAGGATTACAGGGAAAGGGAAGGAAAGTAATATCAAATCAGCTATGTCCTATTGAATGGCAGAGCAGGCTCGAGGGGCTGAATGGCCTACTCTTGCTCCTATTCCTATGATCTTTGAGCAACAGGAATTGAAATAGTAAATTCCAAAAGGTAGCTGGATAAATATTAAAACAGAAAAGAAATGAAAGGGATATTGAAGAAAAGCAGATGAGTGGAACTAATTAGTTAACTTACTCAAAGTGCTGCTCAGATCTGGCTTACCAAATGATCTCCCTCTGTGTTGTATTAGTCTATAATTTTACGAAGAGTATTTTCTATACTAAAACATTTTAGTTTGTTTTTACTCACTCAAGGGACACTGGCCTTGGGACCTGGGCCAGTATTTATTGTCCATCCTTAGCTGTCCTGCAGGAGGTGGCAGTGAGCTGCTTTTATACAGGTATTTTTTTAATTGAAAAATTAAACTTTATTCATAAAAGCAATTACCTATAAGGGTATCCAAAAAGGTTCTCATTCTATCTGTACAATCTTTCCAATGAGGAAAAAGAAGCACAAATGATTCATTGGAATTTTACATCTCACATTTGTAACAGTGCAGTTGCAAATAACAGGAGCATTTTTAACTCCCGCAGGGAGAAAATACTTATATCTCGAGGCAATAGCGGGATCTGAAAACTGAACGGATCTGGTATACTGTGGCAGATAGAGCTCAGACAATAGTTTTGTGCTTTGGTATTCATTATTCCAGTCTGCATTTTGCAGCTGAGTTGTAGTATTATGGCAAAGTTTTTTTGAAAAAAGCCCTTTATGTACGAATTATGCATATCTTTAAAATGTTATCAAGGCAACATAACACAGTGTAGTTTACAGTCAATGAAAGAGATTAAAGCAGCATCAGCTTGATGTTTGTTTCCACAACTCAAAGAGACAAGTTAGGCTTTTCAGAACATGTAAACCCCTCCCTGAGCGATATACCTCTGAAATTTTCATTCCTTAAACACATTGGAACAAAGGCTGAAATAAAGTACAGTTGCCAAGTGAGACCAAGCACAAGGTTTAATAATTCAAAGCTTTCACCCATCAGAATCCGTGTCATACAAATCTCCCTGACTCACTAAGAGATGTTAGTCACCGCTGTCTGGGGAAGGAAATGGTCTCATTGATTCTTTTTGTTATTTCATGCAAATAGCAACAAACACAGTGAACATTGGAGGAGTCAACAGGTCTGGCAGCATCAGTAGTGAGAGAGAGCAGAGTTCACATTTTGAGTCCAATACGACACATTTTCAGAACTGGTAGTATTGATTTTTTCTACATGTATATTTTTAACAGAGACAGAGTCAAGTACTAAAAATCAAAATGTTATTAATGGTGGAGAAAGGGTAAAAGAGATGTAAAATGGGTTTAGATTAAGTTGTGTTAGGGAAAGAATGGATTCTATTTGCTAATAACATTATATTCCTTGAAGCAGAGAAGCTTAAGAGGTGATCTTATTGAGATGTTCAAAATTATGAACAATTTTAACTGACAGTTGGTATGTCAGTAACCAGGCAGCACAATTTCAAGATTGTCAGTGAGAGAGATAGGAGTGAGATAAGGAGAAATGTCGTTAATCAGAGAATCATTCGGATTTGGAATGCGCTGCCTGGGAGAGTGGTGGAGGGGGATTCCACAGAAAATTTCAAAAGAGAGCTGGAGATATATTTGAAAGGGATGAAGTTAGAGGGCTACAGAGAAAATGCTGGAGACTGGAACCAGCTGGGTGTGTCTTTCAGGAGCTCGCACAGACACAATGGGTTGAAGGACTCTATCTGGACTGGAACATTTTATGGTTCTATGAATCTAAAATTAAGCTGTGCAGGGGAGGGGGTTGAAGGATGTTCACTGAGGACAGAGATGTGGTTGTGAAAGCAAGTTTTAGCTCACCGCTGATGGGTACATTTTCCCCAAGATCCCATGATGGGACAAAACAATGATGCAGATAGTATAATCAGAACTGAGATCCCCATTTTAGCAATCTGACTGGGGACTTCAAACGAAACCACACAAATTCAATCCTCCTCTTCAGAAAGAAGACCAGTCTACGTTTCTTATTGTCATGGAATATCTTATGGGAGTACACAAGCACCTGATTATTATACAAGCTAAGAATCAATCAATTGGTACACACCAGTTCCTACAAATAGCAGCATCGAGATAAATGACCAGATCAACTCTTTCAGATAATGTGTCACATGAAGGAAGAATATTGGCCAGATTTAACAGTAAAACCCCCTGCTGTTCTCCTCTCAGAGCCAAACATGTCAAAGAACGCAGTCAAATGTTTCCTTCAAAAAATGGCAATGCTTAACATTACAATGCTTGCTCATCCGACACTGCGCTGGAGAGTCACCTTCCCCCTATACTGTACTGGAGGGTCACCTTCCCCCTATACTGTACTGGAGGGTCAGCCTCCCACTATACTGTACTGGAGGGTCAGCCTCCCCCTATACTGTACTGGAGGGTCACCTTCCCCCTATACTGTACTGGAGGGTCATCTTCCCCCTATACTGTACTGGAGGGTCAGCCTCCCCCTATACTGTACTGGAGGGTCACCTTCCCCCTATACTGTACTGGAGGGTCACCTTCCCCCTATACTGTACTGGAGGGTCACCTTCCCCCTATACTGTACTGGAGGGTCACCTTCCCCCTATACTGTACTGGAGGGTCACCTTCCCCCTATACTGTACTGGAGGGTCACCTTCCCCCTATACTGTACTGGAGGGTCACCTTCCCCCTATACTGTACTGGAGGGTCACCTTCCCCCTATACTGTACTGGAGGGTCACCTTCCCCCTATACTGTACTGGAGGGTCACCTTCCCCCTATACTGTACTGGAGGGTCACCTTCCCCCTATACTGTACTGGAGGGTCACCTTCCCCCTATACTGTACTGGAGGGTCACCTTCCCCCTATACTGTACTGGAGGGTCACCTTCCCCCTATACTGTACTGGAGGGTCACCTTCCCCCTATACTGTACTGGAGGGTCACCTTCCCCCTATACTGTACTGGAGGGTCACCTTCCCCCTATACTGTACTGGAGGGTCACCTTCCCCCTATACTGTACTGGAGGGTCACCTTCCCCCTATACTGTACTGGAGGGTCACCTTCCCCCTATACTGTACTGGAGGGTCACCTTCCCCCTATACTGTACTGGAGGGTCACCTTCCCCCTATACTGTACTGGAGGGTCACCTTCCCCCTATACTGTACTGGAGGGTCACCTTCCCCCTATACTGTACTGGAGGGTCACCTTCCCCCTATACTGTACTGGAGGGTCACCTTCCCCCTATACTGTACTGGAGGGTCACCTTCCCCCTATACTGTACTGGAGGGTCACCTTCCCCCTATACTGTACTGGAGGGTCACCTTCCCCCTATACTGTACTGGAGGGTCACCTTCCCCCTATACTGTACTGGAGGGTCACCTTCCCCCTATACTGTACTGGAGGGTCACCTTCCCCCTATACTGTACTGGAGGGTCACCTTCCCCCTATACTGTACTGGAGGGTCACCTTCCCCCTATACTGTACTGGAGGGTCACCTTCCCCCTATACTGTACTGGAGGGTCACCTTCCCCCTATACTGTACTGGAGGGTCACCTTCCCCCTATACTGTACTGGAGGGTCACCTTCCCCCTATACTGTACTGGAGGGTCACCTTCCCCCTATACTGTACTGGAGGGTCACCTTCCCCCTATACTGTACTGGAGGGTCACCTTCCCCCTATACTGTACTGGAGGGTCACCTTCCCCCTATACTGTACTGGAGGGTCACCTTCCCCCTATACTGTACTGGAGGGTCACCTTCCCCCTATACTGTACTGGAGGGTCACCTTCCCCCTATACTGTACTGGAGGGTCACCTTCCCCCTATACTGTACTGGAGGGTCACCTTCCCCCTATACTGTACTGGAGGGTCACCTTCCCCCTATACTGTACTGGAGGGTCACCTTCCCCCTATACTGTACTGGAGGGTCACCTTCCCCCTATACTGTACTGGAGGGTCACCTTCCCCCTATACTGTACTGGAGGGTCACCTTCCCCCTATACTGTACTGGAGGGTCACCTTCCCCCTATACTGTACTGGAGGGTCACCTTCCCCCTATACTGTACTGGAGGGTCACCTTCCCCCTATACTGTACTGGAGGGTCACCTTCCCCCTATACTGTACTGGAGGGTCACCTTCCCCCTATACTGTACTGGAGGGTCACCTTCCCCCTATACTGTACTGGAGGGTCACCTTCCCCCTATACTGTACTGGAGGGTCACCTTCCCCCTATACTGTACTGGAGGGTCACCTTCCCCCTATACTGTACTGGAGGGTCACCTTCCCCCTATACTGTACTGGAGGGTCACCTTCCCCCTATACTGTACTGGAGGGTCACCTTCCCCCTATACTGTACTGGAGGGTCACCTTCCCCCTATACTGTACTGGAGGGTCAGCCTCCCACTATACTGTACTGGAGGGTCACCTTCCCCCTATAATGTACTGGAGGGTCACCCTCCCCCTATACTGTACTGGAGGGTCACCTTCCCTCTATACTGTACTGGAGGGTCACCTTCCCCCTATACTGTACTGGAGGGTCACCTTCCCCCTATACTGTACTGGAGGGTCATCTTCCCCCTATACTGTACTGGGGGGTCAGCCTCCCCCTATACTGTACTGGAGGGTCACCTTCCCCCTATACTGTACTGGAGAGTCACCTTCCCTCTATACTGTACTGGAGGGTCACCTTCCCCCTATACTGTACTGGAGGGTCACCGTCCCTCTATACTGTACTGGAGGGTCACCTTCCCCCTATACTGTACTGGAGGGTCACCCTCTCCCTATACTGTACTGGAGGGTCACCTTCCCTCTATACTGTACTGGAGAGTCAGCCTCCCCCTATACTGCGCTGGAGGGTCACCTTCCCCCTATACTGTACTAGAGGGTCACCTTCCCCCTATACTGTACTGGAGGGTCACCCTCCCCCTATATTGTGTTGGAGGGTCACCATCCCCCAAAGTATTGTATTAGAGGGTCAGCTTCCCCGTATACTGTACTGGAGGGTCACCCTCCCCCTATATTGTGTTGGAGGGTCTCCCTCCCCCTATACTCTACTGGAGGGTCACCCTCCCCCTATATTGTGTTGGAGGGTCACCCTCCCCCTATACTGTACTGGAGGGTCACCCTCCCCCTATACTGTACTGGAGGGTCACCCTCCCCCTATGTTGTACTGGAGGGTCACCCTCCTTTCGGTACTCAGTAGTGTATAAACTTGCAAGGTTCTGCCTCACGGTTTTGAGGAAACACTCCCTTGCCTTTGAGATTACAGGGATATTCCCCTCAAAATCTTTATCCTGCTAACTCACTGAAGCAGTTGTCCTATTTTATAAGTTTGTTAAGTGAGCTACTGCACATAGCTGATAATAATTAATTAGCTGGTGTATGTTCATGACTACTGATACACATTCGGTCTGACTCGTCACAAAGACAACAGAAGTGAAGTCCCTGGGACCTGTCACTGTAAAACACCAGTGATTGAAATTCCCAACTCCGGGTTACAGGAGCACCATAATCAAGGTGAGTTATGCCTGTCTAGGTTGGACAATACCAGATCCACATGTTTGTACAATATGGCGCTGACGTTTACTGATGCATAACGCTCCCATCAAGTTATTATGCCCCATTTTTGACAGGTAACAATAGGTGTATATTTAATATCTAATGGGACACAATACCTTTCCTGTACAGCATTCCCGTGTCATTGTATAATCAGACACTTTGACATTGTGGAATAATGCACTCTGGTCATTGCGATTACCTTGACCATTATCACAATGCCCACAAATCCTTATTCCTAGTTTGGTCAAGACTCTCATCCATTTGTACAGGCAGAACAGCCAACCTCAGTCAAGTACACTGTGCAGTCACATTAATCTGATAACATCACAACAGGCCTCTTTCTTTGCAACAATGTGCAATGCTTTTATATGTGAACTATAGCACATGAAAGAGCATTGTTCTTCCACACCACGCATTGGACTTAGTGCATAAATGTATGAAAACTGCAGTACACTATTGGATAAAGGCATTCCGGAAGTAATCAGGGAAGTAATATAATGCCATATGTTGTAGAAATAGATCTACGACAGCCAACTCTGTAGAGAAAGTGGACAGCTAGTTTCCTTCCTCTCTCAGTTCCTGTTAATAAGATGGGCAGTAGAGTGAATAGACAGCAGTAATTCTTCTCTAGAAAGCAGTGCTGTGAATTAATGACAGCGACTTCACTTCACAAGGTGTCAAGGGCATTGTCTACCTCTGTGGATGTATATATTGCTTGAAGGGGGAGGCTCTTGGCCCCTCTCCCCTCCACAGTCTTTGTGTTTTGGGAATGAATTGTTTTACCTTCCTTTTGTTGGTAGGACAGACGTACAGGTAACTCAGCACAGTTTTCAGGCCCACTTTATCATTGAGTTTCTCATATGTCGTTCCATAATCAGTCGACCTGAAATTAAAATTTGAAAAGAAAAATGAAATGGTTTCGGCATTTATGGTGCCATTAGCCCTGACTTATGATTTGTTTACTTACATGAAAGCAGTTTATAATATGGAGCTATAACACTGGGTAATTCATATTCACAATAATGTTCTGGCTCTCTGGAGCATTAACTGTTATATAAAATATGTATTCTTAATGCTAATCTATTGTCAAAGTAAAGCTGTTAATCAGAGTTGGAGTTCCAACAGAGTTTGCTTCCTTA
Source organism: Chiloscyllium plagiosum (assembly GCF_004010195.1). NCBI lineage: Eukaryota > Metazoa > Chordata > Chondrichthyes > Orectolobiformes > Hemiscylliidae > Chiloscyllium > Chiloscyllium plagiosum. Next base: position 54,757,680 of record NC_057731.1, on the reverse strand, counting down.
AACAGCTACACAATGTACGGAATGGCTGATTCAGTCACAGCAGACCCTGAACAAAATATTTAACATCCATCAATTATTGCAGTCTACCATTTTCCCAATCACTTTTCTCACTTCTCAAAGAATACGAAGACTGTCGAGGTAATTTATTATCATTGTTCTGTGATACCTTCACTTCACGGCAACTTCATTAAAGCTTTTATAAAATTAACTGAAAGCCATTTGCTATGAACTGTGCTATCACTTTTGAAGTATTCACTTGTTCTTTTAAGAATCATACAGTCATACACTACAGAAGAGGCCCTTTGGCCCATCAAGCCTGCACCAATAGAAAACTACTTTAAATCTACACTCGTCCCACTTTCCAGCACTTGGCCCATAACCTTGAATGTTATGACATTTCAAGTGCTCATGCAAATACTTTCTGAACATTGTGAGATTTCCCACCTCAATCTCCCTCCCAGGCAGTGCATTCCAGACACCCATCACATTTGACCCTTTCTAAACTTCCTGCCTTTCACCTTAAAATAATGCCCCCTCATTATTGACTCCTCAATATAGGGGAAGAGCTGCTTCTGTTCCACACTGTCCAAGCCCCTCATGCATGATCTTCTACTCCTCAGTCAGGATTCCCAGCCCATCCAACTTTCTCTGCTCGAAAGAAAACTTATCCAGCTTATCCAGCTCTCTCTATGGTTAGACTGCTCCATCCCAGGCAACATCCTGGTGAATCTCGTCTGCGCCCCTTCCAGTGAAATCACACCCCAGCTCAGCACGAGACAGGTAGAGGAGGGTTGCTGTTTTGCAACAACCTTTTGCTGTTTGGAATGGGGCAATAGGTGACAGTGTGGTTTATACAACACAGCCATTGACAACAGGGCTGATGAAGCACTCAGGGTCTGAGCTGAAGGGTGAGCAGAACTCAAAGAATCATTTCAAACTTGTCATGCTAACTCTGCTTCTGTCTTCACAGAGGCTTCCAGTGACTTCCTCCAGCATTTTCTGTGTTTCATCGCTACCTCCTGATGTCAGGCCCCCGATCAGGCACAGCACTGCGTCTTTTTGAATAAGGGACCCATCTACCTTGGAGAAGACATGCACACCAACGTGGCACCAGGTCAGCCTGCAGCTGGGTTAATCTCAGTCATGGAGGGATCAGGCATTTCAATGCCCATTACTTGGCTGCCTAAGGCTCCCAGCTAGCGTTAGGGTGTGACTGGAAGAATGAGCCTTCCTCTTGGAATTTAACTCCAACACAGGACAAGGTGATGGGGTCTGCCAATATCTTATCCCAGTGAAATGCCCTCTCTACATCTGATCACCCCTCAGGAGAGTCTACCCGAGATGCCTGTGGTGGGGAAAGTGATGGGTCAGACAGGAGGTGGAGCGGATAGGTGGGAAGGAAGATGGACAGATCAAGAGAGTGGTGCCGAGTTGGACAGTTGGATCTGGGTTAAGGAGGAGAGAGGGAAATGTGCAAACTGGTGGAATCCATATTGACGCCATGTGGTTGGAGAGTCCCAAGGTGGAAGATGAGGAATTCTTCCTCCAGGCGATGAATGGTTAGGGTTTGGCGATGGAGGAGGCCCAGGACCTGCATGTCCTTGGTGGAGTGGGAGGGGGAGTTGAAGTGTTCAGCCACAGGATAGTGGGTTTGGTTGGTGCGGGTATTTCCAGAATGTTCTCTGAAACAATCCGCAAGTTGACGCTCTGTCTCCATGTAATTCACTCGATGCCTGGAGGAAGAACATTTCATCTTCCACTTTGGGATGAATGTGCATTTCACCAGTTTCCTCATTTCCCCTCCCCCACCATATCCCAGTCCCAAGCCTGTCCACCTTTCTTCCTACCTAACTGCTCCATCTTCCTCTCTGACATATTACCATTATCCCCACCTTCATCTACCTATTACATTTCCACCCCCCTCCCATTTATCTCTCCACCCCCCTTTGCTTGAAACGCCGACTCTCCTGCTCCTTGGATGCTGCCTGACCTGCTGTGCTTTTCCAGCACCACACTCTCAATTCTGTCTCCAGCATCTGCAGTCCTCACTTTCTCCTACCCTAGATGTCTGCATTAAAAACTGCCAAGGTGAGGTGGAGGTGCCTCTACTCTGCTCATTGAGTAGACTTTACCTCATGACCTTAATTTCTTTTGTATTCATTCACAGGATGTGGGAACATGGGCCAGGCTAGCATTTATTGTCCATCCCTAATTACCAGAGGGCAGTTAAGAGTTAACCACATTGCTGTGGGTCTGGAGTCACACATAGGCCAGACCTGGTAAGGATGGTAGTTTTCTTCCCTGAAGGACATTCATGAACCAGATGGAGTTTTCTGACAACTGGCAAATAGATTCATGGTCATCAGTAGAGTCTTAATTCCAGACCTTTTTTGAATTCAAATTCCACCATCTGCCCTGGCAAGATATGTACCCAGGTCTCTGAATTAATAGACCAGCAATAATATCACTAGGCAATTGCCTCTCCTAAAAACAGGACAGCCTGCTCCTTTAGTTACATTACCAATCTCCACATGGAGAATTAATTGCTTTTATTGAGAGACTTCAGCTTGAGGGCTGGTGACTTGAAACAGTGAGCTGTGTTGTTGCATTTTTGTCAAGGTGCTGGTTAAATCATTCTGTTTGCTAATTGCTGAGTAAATTTGGTTCCCTGAAACATAGACTCAGTGACTGCATGCCCTACAGCCTCCAATCCAATGGTTAGTGCAGTGTGACCAGGTGGCCAAGATAGTGCAATCAATTGGTTGGCACATTGGTGTCAATAAACAGAGCGGGGGAAACAGTCCGAGCCCCTGGCAGAGCAAACACTGCATTGGAAACCAAGCAACCTGTCAGTTAGTGGAGCTTTTATTCATTTGCAACAGCTCCCTGCATTTCCTCTCCAGTTAGAGTGAGCAGGCTGTGGGCTATTTCAGCGCCTGAACTCCCTGAAGCACATTCCCACTTCCTCATCTGACCAACACTCATCCTGATCTCATTGCAATGTCACACCCAGTCCCTCACAGCAGCAGGATACAGGCGGTCACACTGTGGGCCAAAATACAAGTCAGCCACATTCATGCCACCATTTATGAATGTCCTCAGCTGATTCCTAGAAGGAGCTGGAGGTGATTAAAAGGTACGCTGTGTTGATCTTGACTATGTCTCTGATGGGGGTGGTCACTTGATGGGGAAAGGGAGTGTAAACCCAAGGCCAGGGGTGGAGGGGAGGTTAGATGGATACTGTGCCCTGATGAGCAGCAGAGTGGTCAGTCTGTCAGGGGTTATTTTATCAGTGATGGTGGGTCTATATCACATGGAGAGGTTACAAGGCGTACCCTGCCTGCTCTTTGGTTCTGTCACATGTCGATAGCACAGCCTGACCTCGATATCCTGTTCAGGGTATCACCTCCCACAAACAGACAGTCCTGAGGGTGGGGAGAGAGGGGGAACAGGCAGCCCCGAGGGTGGGGAGAAAGGGGAAGCAGGCAGCCCCGAGGGTGGGGAGAGAGGGGAAGCAGGCAGCCCCGAGGGTGGGGAGAGAGGGGGAACAGGCAGCGCCGAGGGTGGGGAGAAAGGGGAAGCAGGCAGCCCCGAGGGTGGGGAGAGAGGGG
>NC_057731.1:54718903-54753184 GCF_004010195.1 Chiloscyllium plagiosum | reverse complement strand
GCAACACAGAGGGTGAGGAGAGAGGGGGAACAGGCAGCGCCGAGGGTGAGGAGAGAGGGGGAACAGGCAGCGCCGAGGGTGAGGAGAGAGCGGGAACAGGCAACACCAAGGGTGGGGAGAGAGGGGGAACAGGCTGTGCCGATGGCAGGTGGTGAGGGTGAGGTCAAACCCATGTTGGGAGTGTGAGCCCGGCATGGTGCTTACAGACTGTGATGTCGACCTGTTAACTGTGTTTTCTTTGTTTTCCTGTGTTTTAGTCAGAAGGATTGGAGTATTTCACTTCTGAGCTTGTTTCCTTTGTTTTTCTGCTTTTGCCCAGGATTCTGAGCCTGGGTACAATTGTACCGAAGGTGGCGCCCTCAGTGACAGCTTGAAAACTGTTCACTGGAGATAAAGAGTGGAGCTGAGAAAAGCATAGCAGGTTAGTCTGGCGAAGGTTTCCATCCTGAAACATCGACTCCCCTTCTCCTCTGATGCTGCTTGACCTGCTATGCCTTTTCCAGCTCCACTCTTGATCCACTCTGACTCTCCAGCATCTGTAGTCCTCAATATCTCCAACCTTTCACTGCACTCATGTGAGTGAGGACATGTGACGATAAAAGTTAATTCCAATTCAAACCACCTCCAAAGCAGAAAAAGCACATTCCTGGGACCAAGCCCTTTAGCAAAAACTATTTACTTAGGCAAGGAAGTCGTTGGCAGAATTCCAAGTTTTGTCTTTGCCAACCAATTCCATGCCCCAGTGAAGTTGGCTATAATCTCCCCTTACCCTGCTCGGCCTGAATCAAGGACACAATGTCTTCTGCCTGAGTTGTATGATCAGCCATGTTCATATTGAATGGCAGAGCAGGTTTGAAGGTCTGAATGGTCTACTTCTGCTCCTATTTTCTTTGTATCTATGTCTATGTTTCAGAATTAAGGACTGAGTTAATTCTGCATTAGAGTCATAGAGATGTACAGCATGAAAACAGACCCCTTCAGTCCAACCCGTCCATGCCGACCAGATATCCCAAACCAATCTAGTCCCTGTCAGCACTTGGCCCATATCCCTCTAAACCCTTCCTATTCATATACTCATCCAGATGCCTTTTAAGTGTTGTCATTGTACCAGCCTCCACCACTTCCCCTGGCAACTCATTCCATACACATACCACCCTCTCATCCTAAACCTATGCCCTCTAGTTCTGGACTCCCCCACCCCAGGGAAAAGGCCTTGTCTTTTTACGCTATCCATGCCTCTCATGATTTTATAAATCTCTATAAGGTCACCCCTCAGCCTCCGACATTCCAGGGAAAACAGCCACAGCCTGTTCAGCCTCTCCCTATAACTCAAATCCTCCAACCCTGGCAACATCCTTGTAAATTCTTTCAAACCCTTTCAAGTTTCACAACATCCTTCCGATAGGAGGGAGACCAGAATTGCACGCAATATTCCAGTTAGATTGGTAGTTAGTGTGAATTTAACGTGTGTAAATGTTAGAGCCGGCTGTCCTACGCTAACCAGATTGACAGGTTTCTGTCAGTTCTTGACTCAAAGCAGATTCTGATATTTTATCCGCCCACCCGTGGAGACATTTAAGCGACTCTTGGATAGGCACATGGAAGATAGTACAATGAAGGTTATGTAGGTTAGTTTGATCTTAGAGTAGGATAAAAGGTGAGCACAACATTGAGGGCCGAAGGGCCTGTACTGTGTTGTACTGTTCTATGTTTTAAAACCACACACAGGCAGGTTAAAAACTCAGCCTAGTGAACCCTCATTAAAGGCAAGGCATCTGCAAATTTGCTGCATTAAACCTGCTATCACTGCTGCCACTTAGACAGTGAACTGACAGGGGTGGGGAAGTCCCTGGTGACCCTGCAATAGTCTGATTTATGGACTTAAAGACTCCATCCGCAGTTCAATTTACAAGTTTTGAAGAAAAACTGTAGGAAATTACTTTGCCTACCAGCTGGGAGATTTATCGTGATTTCATTACCTTGGTAAATTAGTCAGAAGTTTATTATTGCGGTCAGATTTAATGAATCCATTTAAAATATAGCTTGTCGTGATAACCTTTCAAACCAAGTGCAAAAATATATTTGCCAGGTCTGTTTAGTGGTGTTTAAGGAACCATCAGTTGATTGAAACGATGATGTTGCTTTTTGAGTGTTGAGGCTTGATCAAGATAAAGGTCTTTTAAATAAATAGAAGCAAAATGCGGCAGATGCTAGAAATTTGAAATAAAGACAGAAAATGATGAGAAAACTCAGCAAGTCTGGGACCTTTTGTGGAGAGAGATTGAGAGAGGATATTTCGAGTCAAATATGATGTATATATCATGGCACGGTGGCTCATTGGTTACCTTTGCTGCCTCAGCGATGGAGAGTGACAATTCCCGGCCTGGTGCAGTGGCCTCTCACAATGGTCTCCAATGTGGCGTGTCACGGGCACAGTCTGGAGTCAGGGCCTTTGTTTTGGTTCATTTTTGTGATATGTGGGTGTTGTTGATTGGTCCCAGCATTTATTACCCGTCCCTAGTTACCCTGAAGGCGTTGGTGAGCTGCCTCCTTGATCCGCTGCAGTCCATGTGCTGTGGGTTGAACCACAATGCCCTTAGGGAGGGAATTCCAGGACTGTGACCCAGTGACAGTGAGGGAAAGGCAATATTTTTCCAATTCAGGATGGTGAGAGGCTTGGAGGGGACCTTGCAGGGGGTGGTGTTCCCATGTCTCTGCTGCCCCTTGTCCTCTGCTAGGTGTGGACTGGAAGCTGGGTACCAGTGTGGTCTTTTGTATCGAGTTTTTATTTCTGTAATGCTGAAGATTTTATTTCTTTGTTGTCTAAGAACTTGTAACTAAAGAACCTGTGTATAGGTACTTTTGTATCCAAGTCAGCGCTGTAATTGGTGATGTATAAACTTTTCACTGTACTCATTGAGTGCATTTGAAAATAAAGGCAATGCTATTCTAATCTATTCTATTCTATTCACTGCGCCAGAGACCTGTGTTTGATTCATCTCACATGTCTGTCTGTGAACAGTGTGCACCTTCTCCGCGTGTCTGCGTGGGTTTCCTCCCACAGTCCAAAGATGTGCAGGTTAGGTGGATTGGCCATGCTAAGTTCTCCCTAGAGTCCAGGGATGTGCAGGCTTAGTGGCTTAGCCATGGGAAATACAGGGTTACAGGGATAGAGGGGAGATGTGGGTTTGGGTCAAAAGCACTTTAGATGGTCAGTTCAGACTCAACGGGCCAAATGGCCTCTTGCAGCACTGTAGCGATTCTATGACTGCTCTGTAGGAGTGATATTCTACTCAAAATGTTAACTCTGTTTTTCTCTCTCTGCAGATGCTGTCTGACCTGCTGAGTTTCTCCAACAACTCCTGTGTTTTTTATTTAAGATCCTTTCGGTTCAGTTTGAATCCTGCTTCAAGACGTTCTCTATTACCTGTCCAGGAACCAGGAAGACCAGCTTGTTCTTGGGGTTTAGGCAAGAGTTCTCAGAAATGGAAATGTGTTCCTAACATGCATATGAAGAGCCCACCTTCTCAACCTCACGCCTCTCCAGCGGCAGAGTGACGCTCAGTTTAAAGTCACCATCAGTCTCTCTTTCTCTCTCTCTCTCTCTATGAAAAGAGTGGCCCTATGTTCCTGTGGAACCACAACAAACCTATCTTCCATTGAATAGCCATTGTATAAAGATGAACTGCAAAGATTATCAGGACATCTTATTGGACAGAGACCAAATAGAAACTGCAGCTTTACATAGAAGTATAATGAAAAAGCAAATTTACAGCAGCCCGTAAACATTGATAACTACCCCTCTGTGCTATAAAAGCACTAACTGTATTTTTGTCTAGCTTTAGTCTGAATGGCTAGTATTGTGCAGTTGATTAAAAGCAATGCATGGGTAATGATTCCCTTGCATTTTCAGCCACATGACACAGCAAATAAATAAACTGATGCATATAGACATTGCAGACCAGTAAAGCCAAGTCAGCTGTTCAAAAAAAAAGGAGATACTGTGGGATAAACACTGGTCAATTTACATCAAGAAATTCAAAGTGCCTGTGATGGCTCTATGAGATACACAAGAAGGCTGTGGTCAGATCGTATTTGGAATACTGTGAGCAGTTTTGGGCCTCATATTTAACGAGAGACGTGCTGGTATTGCAGGGAGGCCAGAGGAAGTTTACAAGAATGATCCTGGGTATGAAGGGCTTGTCACTTACGGACTTTGGATCTATACTTGATGGAGTTTAGAAGGATAAGGGGAGAATCTGATTGAAACTTACGGAATACTGAGATGCCTGGGTAGGGTGGACACGGAGATGATATTTCCAGTAGTAGGAGAAACTAGGACCTGAGGTCAGAGCCTCAAAGTGAAGGGATGATCCTTTAGAACTAAGATGAGGAGGAATTTCTTCAGTCTGAAGGTGGTGAATCTGTGCAATACATTGCCGGATAAAGCTGTGGACATTAGTCATTGAGTTGTACAGTCATAGAAGTCATAGAGGAGAAAGTGAGGTCTGCAGATGCTGGAGATCAAAGTTGAAACTTTATTGCTGGAACAGCACAGCAGGTCAGGCAGCATCCAGGGAACAGGAGATTCGACGTTTCGGGCACAGGCCCTTCTTCAGGAAGTCATAGAGTAATGCAGCATGGAAACAGACTCTTTGGCCCAACCTGGTCCATGCTGACCACGGTGCCCATGCTGACCACGGTGCCCACATTGATCATGTTGACCACGCTGCTCACGGTGCCCATGTGCCCATGGTGCCCACTCAACTAGTTCCAATTACCCACATTTGGACCATATCCCTCTAATCCTTCCCATCTATGTACCTATCCAAATGTTTTTAAATGTTGCTATTGTACCTGTATTAACCACTTTCTCTGGCAGCCCGTTCCATATACACACCACCCTCTGTGTGAAGAGTTTGCCCCTCAGGTGTTTTTAAGACAGATATAGATATGTTCTTGATTAGAAAGGGGATCGATGGTTATGGGGAGAAGGCAGGAGAATGGGGTTGAGAAACATATCAAACATGATTGCTGGTGGATCAGACCTGATGGGCTGAATGACCAGTTATGTCCCTGTATCTTATGTACATTGGTGTAAGAGATCCCCAGGAGGGTCTTTGGTTGTCCCATCATTGAAATTAGCAGATGAAGTACTCATTAACAGAGGTGACAGATGCTCCGCTGTGAACAATCCTGTGAACTATAATCATGTGAGATGGACACTGGGGATAACGCTCTCTCACACAGCTTCCCCTGACTGACAAGGTAGATAAAGAACCCTTATCATTTCACCTCAAAGCCATCATCAGCTGTTCGGCCAACAGTAAGGCATGTGGTAAAGGTGGAATCCCCGTGGACCTGCTCAAACATGGAATGTCCTGTTCTATTGGCACATATTTATAACATTCTGATGGTGAAAAGCAGGAGATATGGAGGGATTGGCGGAAAAATGATTTTCATCCAGAGAGAATGGTGAGAATCTGGAATGCATGGTCTGGGAGGGTGGTTGAGGCGAGAAACGTATAAACCTTTAAAAAGTACTTTAGTGAGCACTCAAATTGTGATAGTATTCAAGGACAAGGTCCATGTGCTGGAGAATGGGATTAATGTCAATCAGTCGGTGCAGAGTCGATGGGCTGAAGGATCTCTCTTGTGCTGTCAGAGTCTCTGGCCTTCTGCCTCACTGCACGAACCTAGGTTCCATTCCACATGAGATGCATAATGTAATTATCAAGGGTAAAAACAATGACTGCAGATGCTGGAAACCAGAGTCTAGATTAGAGTAGTGCTGGAAAAGCTGTATTCCTGATGAAGGGCTTTTGCCTGAAACGTCGATTTTACTGCTCCTCGGATGCTGCCTGAACTGCTGTGCTTTTCCAGCACCACTCTAATCTAGACTAATGTAATTATTATCATACTGTGCAAAGTCATGTGCAACAAGACACTGTAACAATGACAGGGGCATCTCACATCTCAGCACCATAAGGTAGGACTTTTTTGGGTCATACCTCAAAGGAAAAAGCTGAAAATGTGTTGCTGAAATAGCGCAGCAGGTCAGGCAGCATCCAAGGAGCAGGAGCATTTTCGGGCATGAGCCCTCCTTCATACCTCAAAGATTTCATCCAGCTGCAGACCAGGTGTGGCAGGAAGCACAGAGTGGCTTTCGTGCTCAAAGATCAATTGTGCACATTGTCTTCAAAAGCCAGTTAGAAATGAATCGTAGGAAACAACGTTTTTCTTATTTTCCTAGATCCCACAGAGCCATTAGTGGGGCAGGATACAGAAGAGTTTTGTGGAAAATTGACTGTTTTTAGCCTCATCTGTTTTACACACAACAGCCTATGATGTTGCTGGCTACATGTCCAATAGTCTCAACGTGAAGCATGGACTGTGCCAGTGCCCACTGTGTTTGGAATCTTCCTCTGCTGCCCTTTTCCTTCCTTACAGATTTTGAAGGTGTCAGCTTGCACACTGGGTCAGACAGCAAACAGTACGATCAATCAAGATGGAAAGTGAAGTTGAGAACAGAGTGTATCATGATCAGAAACCTTCTCCGATGTTGATGATGCTGTGCTACCCACCCACAGAGAAAGCTAACTGCAATAATTCATGCATTGCCTCTTTCATGCAGATAACTTTTGCTCTGGAGCACAAGCATTACATAAAACTGTTGTCATAGGACAGACACTATCTTCACTCCAATCACACTCAGTGCCAATCCACTGGAAGGGATAAGTAAACCCAACTGCCTCAGGTTCACAGTGACAGATGACCTGCAGACTTGAAGCCGAAACACCAGTGCTCAAGCAAATAGAAAATAGCGGATGTTAGAAATCCAAAACCAACACAGAGAGTGTTGGAGAAACTCAGGATATCTGGCAACATCTGTGGAGAGAGAAATATATTTAATGTTTCATGTCTGGTATAACTTGATAGAGCCTCAGAAGAAGTCATACCAGGCTTAAAACATCATATCTGTTTCTCAAAACTTAGAATCGTTACAGTGCGGAAGCAGGCCATTCAGCCCATCGAGCCTGTACCGACTCTCTGAAGAGCACCCCACCTAGATCTGCCCATAACTCCGTCAGCACCATAGCCACCCTGTACATCCCTGGACACTCTGGGCAATTTAGCCTGGCTAATTCACCTAAGCTGCATGTCCTTGAACTGTGGGAGGAAACCCATGCAGTCATGAGGAGAATGGTGGGTGTGGGAGCAGGGTTTAAATGCCAACTCTGCCCCCACAGAAATCCTGACTATTGCCCACAAAGAATTGTTCACCAATTGTAGGAATGTTTGTCCATCCCACCAGCTGTAAGCTGAAGGGAAGGACACACGCTGAAGAGCTGAACTAATGCAGGAGAGAACACAGCCGGGGAATACAGCAGGAGTGAGCAACTAGCTCAGCATGTGCAGACAATGAGAGAATCTCTGAGCTCAGAGCTTGCTATCTCAGCCTCTCCAATCACAGATTCCCACTCTGCCGCTGTCACTGCTCTGAAAGATAGAGAATCTTGGATTGGAGGAGTAGCAGGCACAATGGGAGAGAGCAACCTGTGATTGGATGGAACCCTCTGCCTCTCACATACTCCTTGTTCCTCCAATCACAATTCTGTAGTCAATTCCCACTCTCAGCAACTGTCAGCTTAACTGAATATTAATGCTTTTTTGTCAAAATAAGAGATCCTGAAAGTCACTGAGAGTAGAAAATACCTATGGACAGCTTCATAATTAGTTGGCAATGTTTTTTTAAAAAATGTCTTTTTCATTGTCTTTCCAAATGTTGTCACTTTACAGATAATTGCTTACTTTAGATAGTGATTGCACCAGCCATACCTATTCCCAAGCTAACCAGGACTGACGGGATGACAAACTGCTGTCTCGAGGTGTGTGACTAATTGTGATAAAGCTCACTGCCCATCCAATGGATGGTGCATGTAGTAATGGGATTCTCAAGGTGACGGGGCTACTGCTCTTGGGAGATTCAAAAGTAATCCCAAAGTATTGGACTTAATTCATCTGACCACAGGAAGTAATTGAAGTACAGCGAGGCAAGTATGAGACTTAACATGAGTTGCTGCATTTTGGTTGTGTTGAAGCTTGTGGGAGTTTGAGACCAGGAGGACCTTTGAGATGATGAAGGAATGAAGAAGGCTTTCCACGTTGCCTGGGTGGGACTGACTCTAAACCACAAGATGGCAGGAGTAAGTACAGATTATTTGATGCACCAGCTAATCTTTACTAGTGAGGCCTTGCTAAGACCATAAATACAGAAGCAGAATTAGGCCATTCAGCCCATTGAGTCATCTCCACCATTCGATAATGGCTGATATGTTTCTCAACCCCATTCTTCCATAACTCTTGATCCCCTTACCAATCAAGAACCTATCTATCGCTGTCTCAAATACGTCTAATCACAGCAATGATTTTCGCAGATTCATCACTCTCTGGCTGAAGAAATCCCTCCTCATCTCAGTTCTAAAGAGCCATCACTTCACTCTGAGGCTATGCCTTCATGTCCTAGTTTCTTCTACTTGTGGAAATCTCTATCCTGGCCTCTGAGTATTCTGCAAGTTTCAGTCAGATTCCCCTCATCCTTCTAAACTCCAGTGAGGACAGTCCTGGAGTCCTCAACTCTTCCTCACATGACAAGCCTTTCATCCCTGGGATCATTCCTGTAAACCTCCTCTGGACCCCTCCAAGAGCAGCCTAAAACTGCTCACAATATTCCAAATGTTTAACTTTCTTCACAACTAAGACGTAGCTATTGTTTTTTAGTGTCCAATTCCTGTTTGGATGAGCTAAGTTAATCTGCACACTGTGTCTGTTGGACTCTGAGATGAATAATTCCTAATTGTGAAGAGATTACTCTTGAATTTCAACTCTGTGGTCTTTTCAGTTAAACATGTTCCTTTTTCCTCATGTCCTGGTTCAACATTAAGTTCATCCATCTTATCGATTTCTTCCATTATGTTAACAAGTCAGGTCGTGTTTCCTGCTTAATCTTATTGCCGAATGAGGACACATTTATCTTGACACAAAGTCACAAAGATCTGAAAGACAATACCAATCCTATCGTCTTGCTCTGAGTTGGTTCAGCTGCCTGTGTACCTTTGGTACATGCAATGATTGCAAGTAGAGGACACATTTATCTTGACACAAAGTCACAAAGATCTGAAAGACAATACCAATCCTATCGTCTTGCTCTGAGTTGGTTCAGCTGCCTGTGTACCTTTTGGTACATGCAATGATTGCAAGTAGTCAATTTACTTGAGATTTTAGAGTCATAGAGCCATAGAGATGTACAGCATGGAAACAGACCCTTCGAAACAGACCCTTCCAACCCGTCCATGCCGACCAGATATCCCAACCCAATCTAGTCCCACCTGCCAGCACCCGGCCCATATCCCTCCAAACCCTTCCTATTCATATACCCATCCAAATGCCTCTTTAATTTTTGCAATTGTACCAGCTCCACCACATCCTCTGGCAGCTCATTCCATACATGTATCACTTATATTGTAATGGATGAGAAAGCTCAGTAAACACATGAAGATTTTTTAATATTCATTATGGAGCCATGGGCATCATTGGCAGGGTCAGACTTTATTGCCCATTCCTAGTTGTCCCTTGAGAAGGTCAGGGTGAGCTGTCTTCTTGAATCGCTGCAGTCCATGTGCTGTTAGATAGGTCGATCCACAATGGTGTTCAGGAGGGATTTCCAGGATTTTGACCCAGCGACAGTGAAGGAACGGTGGCATATTTCCAAGTCTGGATGGTAAGCAGCTTGGAGGGGAACTTGCAGGAGGCAATGTTCCCATGTATCTGCTATCCTTGTCTTCTAGATGGAAGTTGTTTGTGGTTTTGGAAGTCTCCATCTGAGGATCTTTGGTGAATTTTGGTGCATCTTGTAAATAGTACACATTGCTGCTACTGAGCATCAGGGATTCTTAATCCCACTGACACCAAATACATGAAACAAAGTAACCTTCAGAGCACCAATAGTTGAGAGACAGCATCTCCCATTCCCACTGTGCCTTTAAAACTGCACCTCCACCATTTCACCCATCATAGGCCTGAGAGAACTGCTCAAAATTCCCAAGGACACCCTCCATACAGAAAATCCACCAACTCCTTGCCTTCCTCCATCACCAACTGACAGGGTTGTACCGGACTTCACCGTGCCTTCACTGTTGTTGGGTCAATGTCCTGCAACCCTGCAGTCAGCACGGCTTTGTGAGGGGCAGGTCATGCCTCACGAATCTTATTGAGTTCTTTGAGGATGTTACTAGACAAGTTGATGAGGGTCGAGCGGTGGATGTGGTTTATATGGACTTCAGCAAGGCATTTGATAAGATTCCCCATGGTAGGCTCGTTCAGAAGGTCAGGAGGAATGGGATACAGGGAAATTTAGCTGTCTGGATACAGAATTGGCTAGTAATTACTCTGTAATTTTTATTAATGACTTGGATGAGGAGATTGAAGGATGGGTTAGCAATTGTTCAGATGACATAAAGGTGGGAGGTGTCGTTGACAGTGTAGAGGACTGTTGTAGGCTGTAGCGTGACATTGACAGGATGCAGAGATGGGCTGAGAGGTGGCAGATGGAGTTCAACCTGGATAAATGTGAAGATAAAACTTTGGTTAGAACGCACTTGGAATACTATGTCCAGTTCTGGTCGCCCTCTTATAGGAAAGATGTGGATCTTTGGAGAGGGTTCAGAGGAGGTTTACCAGGATGCTGCCTGGAATGGAGGGCTTATCTTACAAAGAGAGATTGACTGAGCTCAGACTTTTTTCACTGGAAAAAAGAAGGAAGAGAGGGGACCTAATTGAGGTGTACAAGATAATGAGAGGCATAGATAGAGTTGATAGCCAGAGACTTTTTCCCAGGGCAGAAATTGTTAACATGAAGGGTCATAGTTTTAAGTTGTTTGGTGGAAAGTATAGAGGGGATGTCAGAGGCGGGTTCTTTACGCAGAGAGTTGTGAGAGCATGGAATGCGTTGCCAGCAGCAGTTGTGGAAGTGAGGTCATTGGGGATATTTAAGAGACTGCTGGACATGCATATGGTCACAGAAATTTGAGAGTTCGTACATTGGGTTTACCTCACATGAGAATCAATGGTCGGCACAACATCGTGGGCTGAAGGGCCTGTTCTGTGCTGTCCTGTTCTATGTTCTATGTTCTAACCCCATTGTCAGTTTCAAAACACATTTCACTTCTTGCCCTGAGACCAACTTGCTGGTCATGAAAATTCATTTATCAGTCAGACAGTTTTTTTTTGGAAACAAATGAACTTTTATTAATAAGTTCTCAAATAAAGTCACATTAACCATCACAATGTAGTTAAAAATGTGATTAATTAGAACTCAAATTATCATAAATCATAACTTATATACAGAAGATTAGTTGTTGAGGAACGAAGGTTAATCGTGATAAATTAATTGAAAATCCATTAGTTTAGAACTAATTATCCACATAAGGATACTTATGAATGATTGTTTTATTGCACCTTATATATTTTGGACAACTTTCTCACTCCATCCACAAACTAATCATCTCTCACCTAATATCAAGTTGCAGAAGTTGGCCATTTTTTTTAAAGATTAGATTACCTACAGTGTGGAAACAGGCCCTTCAGTCCAACAAGTCCACACCGACCCTCCGAAGAGAAACCCACTCCCCCCTATATTTACCCCTGACTAATCCACCTAACACTACAGGCAATTTAGCATGGCCAATCCACCCTGACCTGCACATCTTTGGACTGTGGGAGGAAACCGGAGCACCTGAAGGAAACCAACGCAGACACGGGGACAATGTGCAAACTCCACACAGACAGTTGCCCGAAGCGAGAATTGAACCCGGGTTTCTGGCGCTGTGAGGCAGCAGTGCTAACCACTGAGCCACCGTGCTGCCCCTATCCATTGAACTGCTCTGCCATTTAATGGGATACGGGCTGATCTGATAATCTTTAACTCCACTTTCCTGCCTTTTCCTCACACTCTTTGATTCCATTGCTGATTAAAAATCTATATCAGTCTTGAATGTACTGAATGACCCAGCCCCAGCAGCCATCTGTGGTAAAGAATTCCTCAGATTCTCTATTCTCTGAGAGAAGAAATTCTTCCTCGTCTTTGTCTTAAATTTGTGACCTTTTATCTGAGATTATTCCCTCTGGATTCTCCTGCAAGGGAAAACAACCTTTGTGCATCTACCTTGTCAAGTCCCAAAAACCTTATATGTTTTAATATGGTTATCCACCATTGTTCTAAATTCCAATAAGTACAGGCCCAACCTATTCAACATCTCCTCACATGCCAGTCTCTCCATGTTTGGTGCACCTTGCCTGGATTCCAATACCAGTATATTTATTTCTGGAAACAGGAAAAGAAAAAATAATGGGGAGCAATAGAAGGGAAACAAATTAGTGGTGACCAATATATTGGATCTAACATGACTTTTAAGGAGAGTTTTAACAGAGGGGAAGGGGTTAGGGAATTTCAGAATCTGTAGGCCAAGGCACTGTCACTACTTATTGGATTAAAGATAAAGTATACAGGTAAGGTTTATACTCGATGGTTTTTCCTCAAAGTAAGACATTGGCCTAGGGCAGTTGATACTTGGAAGGTTTGTGAAGTGCCATATTTCCAAGACAGGGAAAAAATTATTTGAAAAGTAAAATAAAACGGAATATTAAAAGGGTAAGGAGCAGGGAGAGTGACTGACTCATGTGAAGAGTAGTACCAACATAGCTAGACAGACAGAATGGTCTGCTCCTGCTCTATAATACTCCATCATTCAAACTGTACATTTTCCCACTGTGCTTATCTCCAGCTTGCTAAATGGGCTGCAGTTCTTAGCTTCATGTTTATTGGCTACATTTCAAATGTGCACTGACAGTTATAGCTGTGCATCCTTTAATTTGATTACTAAAATTTGGTTAATTTTTTTGTTATATTAAAAATTTGACACAGCTTACATCAACTTTAATGAATTAACATCTACAACATTGATTTTGGCCAAGCAGCAGTTTCATCGCTGATATGTTAATAACATTGTTCCATTTAAGTATATTTCAAATGAGACATTGGAAATTTACAACAAAAGCACTATCAGACTACCCTGAATAGTGCTACATCCACGTAAGAAATCCTCTCTGTCTACATCAATCTCTGAGGCCTCAAAAACTATGGGGAAGAAAAGGGCTATTTTCCAACTTAGAAGTTCATTCACCTCAGTGCAATGCAGCAAAATGGCATCTAGACCTGTCCTTGAAAGTAGTGATGGGACTAAATCAGAAAGCTCAATGTTAGTCCAAAATTGCACCTCAGACCTTGAAAGACCTGCCCATTCCACAAAAGATATTTTGGATGTCAATCGTCAGGTACCTTGAATACGGTACTCTGGAGAAGCATGGTTTAGTGATTAGGATGTTGGGAGAAGGGAATTTCAAGCATTAGGAATGCCATGGAGGAGCCATGGTTGTGTGCATCTTGGCTCCACATGAATGTGAAGAGAAATCTAGGCCTACCCTGAGATGGAAAAGTTCCTGAAAGTAATCTTGTGTCAGTCCAGCCAACTTACTCGGAGGTCTTGGAAAATAGGATTTAGCTCCTCACTAATGAATGCAAATTTTGGATAGCCATGAGACGCCTCAAAATTATCCTCAGAAGGGAAAAGAGTCATGCAGGTCATTCTGTTATAACATGCGTTTCGTCAATGCGAATTCACTGTAATGTGATTGATAAATTGGGGACCCTGTTTCTCCAGCACAAACATTTAAAACGTGTGCTGGTTGTAATGTGATTACATCATCAACACTTTAAGCGCTGTTTCTAAATTGCGATTTTTCAATAATGCGGGGTTGCACAAGAATGCTGTCATCGTGTTAGAGAGGGACTGATTGTAGCTGTTTTGGAAATTTGTCACCTTTAACCCTTCCTTGCCTCGAGGAAATTGATGCCACGATGACCACTTTGTTTTAATTTTGCTTTTGCTATCATTGGCTTCATCGAACAGATTGCTTTGAAATCTGAGAATAGCGATGCCTCCTAATTACTGTCTTAAATAGGTGACCCCTTACTCTGAGGTTATACCCTCTGGTCCTCTGAACCTCTGAACTTCAGTTCTGAGGAAGGACCAGTGGGCCCAAAACTTTAACTCTGATTTCTCTCCACAGATGCTGCCTGGCATGCTGCAATTTTCCTGCAATTTCTGTTTTTGTTTCAGATTTCCAACAACTGCAGTTCATTCAGTTTCTCCTCGGAATCATGTTCCAGTAAGGATCATCCGGCTTGCCTTTAAGCTCTCCCTAAAACTCATATATTAGATCCAAGCTATCGGTCACCACTGCTAATTTCTCCTTCTCTTGCTCCCCATTTTCTTTTGTTTTGTCCATAATTCTCTTTGTGGAGTTTTCCCTCTATCAAAGGTGTTATATAAATGCAGACTTTTGTTCTTGAACTGGTAAAACTGAGGGAAAAAGAGTCAATCAGAAAGACCTAAAGAACTTTCCACCATGAATGGAAAGTTTTGCTGCATCTTCTGAATACTCGACAGCTCTGCTCAACTAAACATTACGCATTCATATTGAACGAGGCAATTTAAAGGATTGTGAAACCAGCATTTTACAAGTGCATCATAATTGACCAATTTGCTGTTGCTTCTGACATTCAAGTTGAGCTTTGCAAATTTAACAAGAAAATGACAACCAGTTTCCATTTTAATTTTAGGGCACCTAAATCTGGAACAACGAAGGAGAAAGATCATCAAATACCGAAAAGCAAAATATATTCTTCTAGTTAATCTCAATTTCTCCTGAAATGCAAGATAGGAATCTGCTGAGTTACTGTGATTCCCCTTCCTTTCCCAGCTCTGTGTTCCTGCCTTACTTTGTCTTACTTCTGTCAAATAACTTTTACTTCCAAGTGAGAACCGTGTCTGCCATGCAGATTAAATGAGTCAGCAATAACCTGGCTGATGAGGATGCTGTAATCTTTTGATTAAAATGCAATCATGTCCAAATTTATTTCCTCACCTGCCAGAGCCATCATAGAACCTCTATAGTGTGGAAACAGGCCCTTCGGCCCAACAAGTCCACACTGACCCTCCGATGAATATCCCAAACCCATTCCTTTACATTTACCCCTGATTAACGCGCCTAGCCTCCACATCCCTGAACACTATGGGCAATTTAGCCTGGCCAATTCACCTGACCTGTAGATATTTGGATTGTGGGAGGAAACCGGAGCACCCAGAGGAAACCCATGCAGACACGGGGAGAACGTGCAAACTCCGCACAGTCATCCGAGGCTGGAATTGAACCCAGGTCCTTGGCACTGTGAGGCAGCAGTGCTAACCACTGAGTCAGCGTGCCACCCCATCTGAGCTCCACCATAAGGCACACACCCTGCAGGCACACATCTCAACCTTCACTTCAAAAAGGGTCTCATGTTGAACACACTGCTGTGCTGTATGCTTACAACATGGTATCCCGAAATGATAAACCTCCAGAAGTGGATGAAAAAGCACATCTCCAGAACTGTGCACGGCCACTGAAGAAGACAAAATGAAGATGAGAATTAAAACACTGACGAGAAAAAAGAAGTGATTGCAGCTTTTCTGCTACCAGCTCTGGTTCAAATCACTGCAGATAAGATTGGACATTCTTCTGTGAACATTGACAAAGTTATTGAAAAGTTTTGGCTTGTTTAGCAAACCAGAACAAGTCTAAGTTGCTAAACTCCTATCACTGTTGGGAAGAGACTGTTTCAAATTATATTCCGCTCTAAATCTCCCTGAAGAGCAGAAAAAAAACACACAGCAGAAATTTTAAAAGATTTTAAGGTGTATTTTGAATGTTAAGTGAATGTTTTGCATGAATGGTACTTGTTCGATATGAGGGAACATAGTAAAAAAAGACTCTGTTGGTAGGTAGGTAATACAATTAACCTGATTGTAATGGGGTCAGCAGGTGGACCACAAAGAATTTGAGTTCCCTGATCGGGGCTGTTATTCTGACCAATCAAGGAGGCCTGGCTGACAGATATACACAGGAGTGTCAGAGGTTGAGAGCCGCCTCTGAGATAGCTAGATGACTGTCAAGGACTCTCCGTGTGTCAATAAAAGATGATTTGGTGACAGGATACTGGCCTTTGTGCAGTTATTTCATTACGCAGCTTACAGAAAACTGTGAATTTGTGCAAATCAAGGATGAGCTCATTAAACACAGGATTGTACCAGGAATAAAGAATCCAGACATGAAAGCACTTGAATAAAAACAAAATAACGCAGAATTGGAAATCTGAAAGAAACACAGACATAGGGCAAAGGTGCTTACAGCAAAAGGTCCTTGAAAAGGTGAAAGCAAGAGCAGCGATGCAACCATGAACTGATGGAAAAGCTGTGCAACAATTTGTTGGATTCATCAAATATTTCGTGAAAATCTCACCCAATTTGTTGTTAGCATCTGAAGCTTAACCCAATTATATTAGGGCACAGAATAACAAGCAGCATTTACTAAAATCCAACAACTAATTGTTGGTGATACCCATGCTGAAATACTGCAGCGTAAGTGATTTAGATACTCTGCAGTTTAATGCCTGCACAAGAAGACTGGAGGCAGCATCAATGCAGCAAGGACAATAATTGCATCCAGGGAAATAACACAAACAGTGAGATGTTGTGCCCAGATTGAGAAATGGTGCTCAGTCATTGCCTTTGCGTCCATCAACACCTATTTGGAAGAGACAAAGTGACGATCCATTTGACCACAAGCTACCTCAAAGCATTTTCCTCAAACTGGTACTATCTGCTCTAAGTATCTGCAGAGAATGTTAGTCCATTTACAAGGACATCATCTCAATGTGACACACAAGCAAGGGAAGCTCTTTGCATATTGTGGATATGCTGTCAAGAGCAGCACTTCTGATAAAGGAAGTGGAAGATTTGAAGGTGGAGTGTGGAATCTTCCAGATACAATGTGAAGCATCAACTCATCATGCTCTGGAAGGTATCATTCCAGCAGAGATAGTAAAAATAATGGCAAGCACCTTGATCAAAATCAAGTGATTAAAGTTGCAAATTTCCAACAAGAAGTCATGATAAAAGGATGCTCAGAGAGTAAAGGACAATCCTGTTGCTAGAAGAGCATATTGGGCATGTAGTGATGAACTGACAGCCCAAGTTGGAGTTTGTACAAAATAAATTGAGCAATTATCCTGAAGGAACTGATTCACTTGTCACAATAGTCTACTATTCTTCATAGAATCCCTACAGTGTGGAAACAGGCCATTCGCCCAACAAGTCCACAGTGACTCTCTGAACAGTAACTGACCCAGACCCATTCTCCTCCCCTATTACTCTACATTTACCTCTGACTAATTCACCTAACCTACACATCCCTGAACACAATGGGTAATTTAGCATGACCAAGTCACTTAACCTGCACATCTTTGGATGGTGGGAAACACAGGGAGAACATGCAAACTCCACACAGACAGTCATCTGAGGCTGGAATCGAACCCAGGTTCCTGGCACTCTGAGGCAGCAGTGCAAACCACTGAGCCATCATGTCACCTGATTTCCAGCTGACTTGAATGACTGCTGATGTGACGGTAGAATGCTTCAAACACATTCCAGCTGTTATGACTTTCCTAACAGTTCATGAGTGACAATGGCTCTCAAAGATAATCTGTCACTTCAGAAGCTGTCACCTCTCAGCCCAGTTCTGCAGCTTATCTATGTCCCTCTGTAACCTGCAATATCCTTCAGCACTATCCATAACTCCACTGACCACAGTGGGTTAGTAAATTTGTGGATGACATTAAGTTCGGTAGAGTTGTGGACATTCCAAAGAATATTGCAGGTTACAGAGGGACATAGATAAGCTGCAGTGCTGGGCTGAGAGGTGGCAAAAGGAGTTTAATGTGGAAAAATATGAGGTGATTAACTTTGGAAGGAGCAACAGGAATAAAGAGAACTGGACTAATGATAAGATTCTTGGCAGTGGAATTGAGCAGAGAGATCTTGGTGTTCATGTACACAGATTGAAAGTTGCCACCCAGGTTATTGGGTTATTAAGAAGGCATACGGTGTGTCAGCTTTTATTGGTAGAGGGATTGAGTTTCGGAACCACAAGGTCATGTTGAAGCTGTACAAAACACTGGTGCTGCTGCACTTGGAGTATTGCTTACAGTTCTGGTCACTGCATTATAGGAAGGATGTGGATGCTTTGGAAAGGATTCAGAGGCAATTTACTAGGATGTTGTCTGGTCTGGAGGGAAGGTCTCATGAGAAAAGGCTGAGGGACTTGAGGCTGTTTTCATTAGAGAGAAGAAGGTTGAGAGGTGACTGAATTGTGACATAAAAGACAATCAGAGGGTTAGATAGGGTGGACAGTGAGAGCCTTTTCCCTCGGATGGTGGTGGCTAGCACAAGGGAATGTAGCTTTAAATTGAGGGGTGATAGATATAGGACAGATGCCAAAGGTAGTTTCTTTACTCAGAGAGTAGTAGGGGCGTGGAATGCACTGCCTGCACCAGTAGCAGACTCGCTATCTTTAAGGGCATTTAAATGGTCATTGGATAGGCATATGGATGATAACGGAATAGTGTAGGGTAGATGGGCTTCAGATTGGTTCTACAGGTCAACGCAACATCATGGGCCAAAGGGCCTGTACTGCACTGTAATGTTCTGTGTTCATGGAAGATCGGGAAATTGAACACTGCAAATCCTTTCCACAGTCTCCCCAGCAAATGGCAAGGCTAAGGTGACACTGAAAATTGCCAAAGGAATTTGAAGGGAATTGAGTAAATTTTGCAGAGATGACTTAAAGCAGTCCTTGAGTAAGAAACACAACATTGAATGCATGGAAAGTCGTCCAGAACACAGAGTAATGTCGTGCTGCACACAAACTGCTCTTCCACTGGTAAAAGCTACAGAAGCCAGAACCAATGACAGCTGTGAGCTAAAAAAAACAAGGTGAAAAGCTAGAAGGCCAAATATCATTTTGACAAGGTTGCAAAATTATTGCTAAAGCTGAGTATTGGTAAGTCAGTCAGGGTACATGCATTCGATGTAGCACCTTGATCACATGTGATGGAAGTGAACCATTGTGATCACAGGCACATATACCCTACTACAGGAGTTCATCCTCAAGTGTAGGTGGCTGATCAGGAAGAGGTGAACACACCATCTACACAGGGCACACATCAACCATCAGACCCAGCAACCTGGCAACTAAAATGGAACAAAAATGGTTACCACAGCAACAACAAATGATACAGCAACAACACTGGTGACAGTATCATCTACTACATCTTTCCTGTCATGGACATTGAGACATTCCCCAAACAAATTATGCGATCCAACTGTCTTTTGTGTTCTTCTCTGGGCAAGATCCTAATTCAAGTTTCACTTGGAACTCTTGATCCATTTCCAAAAGAAATGCTTTTGAAATTATTCCCTCTTTGGGGTTTGCCTCACGGTTGTAACCTGCAAACTGTCTTCTCCAAGATTAGAGAGGTGTACCTCATTTTACAAGGGTGAGAGGTCACT
This sequence comes from Chiloscyllium plagiosum, assembly GCF_004010195.1. Taxonomy (NCBI): domain Eukaryota; kingdom Metazoa; phylum Chordata; class Chondrichthyes; order Orectolobiformes; family Hemiscylliidae; genus Chiloscyllium; species Chiloscyllium plagiosum. The sequence continues at coordinate 54,733,619 of NC_057731.1, read as the reverse complement.
TACACTTGTTGGAGGTAAGGAACCCTCACTGAAAATTGATGTAGCATTCAGAACGTCCAATACCTTCTCAGCAGAGTTTTCTGAAGGAGAGTCTGAATCCAAACTTCAAACCACATAATGGATTTATTGGTGCTGCCACAACAGAGCCAAACCATTCAGAACCAGTAGAAAGAATTCAGACAGAGGTCGGTATTGCATTATCCATCTGTTCTTTCATCGTTAACTTTCTTGTCTGAACTCTGTTCTTTGTGGGCCATAGATAACATATAAACAAATTATCCTATTATATTCCAAGCCATCTGTACATCAATTCTGTTGCCTCTTCAAATTTCAAGTAAGATTTTTTTTATATGTAAGAGTTGGAAATTTTAAGTCAGGTACATAACAAGTATGGCAGCACACAAAGTAGTAACACACTCAAAATATGGACCATTTCCTCTCTTTTCAGTTTGACCTGAACTCAGAGCTTTTCCAACATTTTCTGATGGATCTTTCAAATTCTAATGAAGACTGATAGAATTTGCTGTCTTTCATTTTCACTTGAAGTATCGTCTTTATGCTCATTAAGTGTGTGTTTGAATCTATTACTTTATAATAGATTCAATCTTTCTTGTAATTGGGACAGGACTTCTATCCCAGACAATGTAACAGAGATCAGTTCGCATGTCTACCATTAAGGTTATAGTCATTGATGATTTGAAATTATGCAATGATTCAGAAAGTTGTACATGTGAAATGCACCCAGATTCTTTGGCCCTATTGAGAAAACTGGACAATTCCAACAATCACTGATTTGAAATTCCAGATATCATTACAGATGAAGCCTACAAAAACATAATAATCAGTAACTTTGGCCTTTGTCTTGTCTACATCCTGTTTACATCATGTGTTTCAGAACTAAATATTCCAGATACTGAAAGGACTGTGTACCCTTGTTATTGTCAACATTGTTAAATATTCAAGTTCACGCAACAACTAATTCCAGTGTCGGTTCCATAAGTTACGGCAATGTTTTACTTGTGTCTGTCAAAATCGATACCAACCTTTGAGTATAACCTAAACACAGGCAACTTGGGCCATTAGTTGCTACAATTCAGAAACAAATCCGACATAGTTGACTGTCCAACAGAAGTTAATTGCAAGTTTCAACGACATGAGGCAGCTTAATACCCTGGTAATAGCTGGCAATACCTTGTGAAAAGGTCAAAGTCCTGAATCTTAATGAATGTTGCGTAGAACAAGGTATTAATTTTGATAACATTTCGATTTGCACTTTCCTCATTTTCTGAAGGAGATTTTGTTGAGAGAAATTGTACAGACAAATATAGCGCAACACCCTCCCCTACAACTGCTTCATGCCAAAGACAACTCTTAACCCCTGGGTGGCTCAGTGGTTAGCATGCCGCCTCACAGTGCTAGGGACCTGGGTTCAATTCCAGCCTCAGGCGACTGTCTGGAGCTTGTACATTCTCCCCGTGTTTGCATGGGCTTCCTCCGGGTACTCCAGTTTCCTTCCACAATCCAAAGACATGCAGGTTAGGGTGGATTGGCCAAGCTAAATTGTCCATAGTGTTCAGCAATAGGCAGGCTAAGGAGATGAGCCATGGTAAATGAGAGGTCACCGGGATAGTGTGTGGGTCTGGGTGGAATGCTCTTCTGACGGTCTGCAAGGACTCGATGGTTCTTAACCTATGAATTCAGGCAGTGAAGTGACACCCACTGTTTGTTTATAATGGGCATCACAGGGAAGAGGTCCATCTTAAACTTGCCAAAAGCTCACAGCTTCACGTATTGTTAATGACAGTGAGATTGAGCCCTGGAGGATTCTGCTCTGTCTCCCTCGGTTCAAGTCCTACCTGTTCCAGAGGTGTATCATGACATCTCTGAACGGGTTGATTAGAAAATATCTGTACCCTATACAATGGATACTGGAGCTGATTTTGATTTGGCCACGGAGGTGTGATTGGAGGTGGGTGAGACTACAATTTTGTGCTAATGATCACCTTTCCAACATGATATTTAATCTGGTGCACAGGGTTGAAAATAAATCAAGATGGTAAGAGACGTTTGGAACACTTTTCCAAAAATGGATGCAAGTTCAGTTGTTAATTTTAAATCTGACTCAGGCACATTTTTGTTGAGAAAAGCTATTAAGGAATATGGGCCAAACACAGGTCTATAGAATTAGGCCACAGATCAAACATGACCTCACTGAATGGTGAAACAGGCTTGAGAGGGTGAATGGCCTTCTCATGTTGCTATGTCTCTGAGAGGCAGATCATAAAACCACAATGGCCTCAAACAGCAGTGTATTTAATTGGTTTAGCCAGAGACCTCATTCTATTTGCATAGTGCCATTCTGAAGGATGCCCACAACTATGGCAGTACAGATTGCTACATTTGCACCCCCAATGTCTGACAGTGCAAACTCTCTTGACTCTCTTTATTAATTTGTGATGAGGCTGACCTGACAGTGTTGAACAGCCTGATATTCCAATTCAAAGCCTGCCCATCATTCTTAATGGGATGGAAAGTGCAGCCCCAGCTCGATCTGCCCATCTTTTTAAAACTGCCTTGGACATCAGGAGCCAACTCAGTGCTGTAGTGGGGCCTTGAGAGTCACAATCCAAACCAAAAATTGATCTTCAGGTGAGTCACCCTGATGTAGGTTAAATCACCATTGTTCTAGCAGACCATAACGCTGCTCTCCTTACAGAGAGGCAACTTGTGGTAGTTTAACCAGAGCATTACCACATCTCTGGATCGGTGAAGAGGAGTTCTTTATGTGAACCAGCAATGTGAGAATTGAACCCACGCTGTTGGCATTGACTCGGCATCGCAAATTGGCCATCCAGCCAACTGAACTAATCAACTCCCTCACTGTGATCGAATCCTGGCTAAGATCAGTTCATTCAGAACAGATAAGCAGTTGGCAATGGCAAACTTTGTCTTAGCATTACCTGGCCATTCTGCTGACCAGATATTTGATACCTACCCTGCATTTGACAAGACGGACCTTTATATAGATATCAAGGTTTGTTTTGGCTCTGGTTCCCTGGCTTAGTGTTAACATTCTTAAACAGTCATCTGTCCTCCATCTCTTCCCCCTTTAAGTCGGATTGTCTTCTGTTATTAGAAAACCAGTCAGTCAACACTTTCAAAAGTGACTCTACCTTTGAATGTATTTCTTTTTTCTGGATGATAAATGAGTAACACTTGAATATATTGTCCTTAAACCCTCTCAGTATCATGGAAGATCTTCATTGAAGATGAAAAGCTTTTCTTTCGTTTCATGAATCGGTGACTTCCAATCTGCTTGTCTAATGACGTATTAGAGGGTGACAGATACTGCAATCTGTCTCACCTCAGACAGCGCACAGGAACGTTCTATACAAATATGAATGCTATAATGAGGATCTTGGCTTCCGTTTCTGGAAACGAAGAATTTATAAGTGAATGAAAGGGAGGAAACAAGATCTCACCAATGGAAAATGCATGAACTCAGATCTGTTTAAACGTTGCCCATCACTGTCTGCTTCATTTGTGTTTTGAGGCACCTCATTGTTTTTTATCAGCTCCTTGATCAAAAACTGAAGCATTAAGTTTTCCAGGAAGCTTCTGAACCAAGACGCCTCCAAGTCAATAAAATCTTGGAAGGCAACTTTCTCGACAGCAATATCATGTTGTTATCATGCTGCGAATATTTTTACATCTTGGGACTGCAGCTTTAAAGGTAGCATAATGGAAGAGGGCTTATCTGCAGTCTGCCCAACAGGAATCCTGTGGGTTTGCTTGTTAGAAATCTGAACTAACTGCACAGAGGTCTATGAACCCCCACTAGGTCAGTTTTTCTTTGCCTGTGGCCAGCTAGCTCAGAGCCGCTTCCTGAAGTGAGGAGTATCTGAATCTTCTATTTACCGCTGTCAGCCAGGGCTCCCTGATTGGCCCAGATTTCCTGAAGAAGGGCCTGTGCCCGAAACGTCGAATCTCCTGTTCCCTGGATGCTGCCTGACCTGCTGTGCTGTTCCAGCAATAAAGTTTCAACTTTGATCTCCAGCATCTGCAGACCTCACTTTCTCCCCAGATTAACAACCCCAATTAAGGATTCTATAGTTAATCATGAGTGGCATGGATAGGGTGAATAGACAAGGTCTTTTCCCTGGGGTGGGGGAATCCAGAACTAGAGGGCATAGGTTTAAGGTGAGAGAGAAAAGACTTATAAGGGACCTAAAGGGCAACTTTTTCACACACAGGGTGGTGCGTGTATGGAATGAGCTGCCAGAGGAAGTGGTGGAGGCTGGTATAATTACACCATTTAAAAGGCATCTGGATGGGTAAATGAATAGGAAAGGTTTAGAGGGATATGGGCCAAATGCTGGTAAATGGGACGAGATTAATTTAGGATATCTGGTCGGCATAGACCGAAGGGTCTAATTCCATGCTGTACATCTCTGTGACTCTATGACTCTAATAAAATCCACCTGGTTTCAGTCATTACAAAAACAAAGGAGAACTTAACATTGTTTCACTGGGAAGAAGTTTCAAAGGTCCTTATGCTCAGGGGCAATGACGGTAGTCTCTAAGCTGTCCATTTTGACGATCAAAGATCATTACAGTAAGGAGGGTGAGACTGCTGACAGACAAAAAGCAGCCCAGTTGGGAAAGATGTCAAGGCTATCGAGAGGTTTAATATAATGAGGTGAGGAATATTGCTTGTGGGAGACACTGGGTAAACTTACTTTATTTTTCAGGTAAGAGAAGATTTAATGGGTGTGCTGAAAATTGTGAAGGGTTTCATCCTGTAAATGACAGAAAATTGTTTCTTTCAGCAAAACAGTGAATAAAGAGGACACAGATTTAAAGCAATTGACAAAAGAACAAGAGAGGACAGGAGAAGTTTTTTTTTAATGAAGTAAGTTTATATCTGGAATGTTCCGCCTGATGAAGAGTAAAATGGGAGTCTCAGTAGAAATTCTCAGACAAGGATTGAATAGGATCTTGAATGGAAGATGCTGCAGGGGGATGTGGACTGGTCGAATGTGTGAGCAAAGAGGTGGGTGGCAGATAGAGTATGACGTGGGACGGTGCACTTTAGCCAGCAGAATGGAAGAGCTGAATATTATTTAAGTGGGAAGGACTGCAGAAAAATGTAGCACAGAGGGATTTGGGAATGGGAGGGGGAGGGTGGGGGAGGGAGGGGGAGGGTGGGGGAACAGCTGGTGCATGAGCTCCAAGGGGCCAGCATCCATATTCACTGGGTAGTGGGCAAGAGTAATATTGGCCTCCATTTCATGGAAAATAGGTAGGAGGTCTTGCAGGGTGTGAGGCAATGGCCGAACAACTGAGCTCTTTTGGTTCTCTTGTCCAGGGAAGGATACACTGCCATTGGAGGTTTCGCAGGAAGGTTTCATCGGGTATAGAAAGATTTTCTTATACATTGGGGTTGAGGAGGTTGGGTTTATACACATTGGAGTTTGGGGATTGGGGGCAGGAGGGGGTACCATGTATGGGAGAATCTTGAGTTTTTTGGCAGACAGGATGTCGGGAGGTAGCGAGGTTGCTTCCCCATTTGGGGGAATCCATAACCAAGTATACTCTGGGTCCTGAAGTGTATTTAAAACTGAGAAAGACAGATTTCTAATGATTTGCAGAGTAATTTGTTACAGAGCACACTGCAACAACTGCTGTCTAACATTGTGCCAACTCGATGTTTAAGACAAATATAACAAATATGGCAAAAAATGTGCCTTCTTTTCCCAGCCTCACCTTTGAGCACTCCCTGCCCCCTTTTTTTTCTGTTCATTTACAGGATGATTTCGGCATTGGCTAGGCCAGCACTTATTTCCCATAACTAATTACCCAGAGGGTATTGAAGAGTGAATCTCTTAACATTGCGGGGTCTGGAATCACATGTAGACCAGACCAGGTAAGGACACTAGAGGACCAGATGGGCTTTTCCCCTGACCATCAGCAATGAGTTCATGATCATCATTAGGCTCTTAATTCCAGATTTGTATTGAGTTCAAATTCCACCATCTGTCACAGTGGGATTTAAGCTCAGGTCCCTAGAACATTACCTGGCTCTCTTGGATTAACAGTCCAGCAATAATACCCACTAGGCCATCATCTCCTCGCTATGTAATGCTAGATGACACAGCATATCAGAAATAAGCCAAATGTGCAACACAAGGTAGCTATGTATCATTACCCCACACTGGGAAATCAAGCCCCATTATTCCCAAAGTTCCTACAAGAGTTAAAGACTTTAACAAAGCACTATGCGAGAGAAACAAATGTGAAATGAATCTACAGCACCCATATAAAACTCCTCCTACAGTCAGATAGAGACACAGACAGGCAAAACTCATTGGTGTTGCGTGGGGAAGGGAAGCTAGGATGGTGATTCAGTGGTCCCTGTTCGTAGGATTCATTCGGATGATCTTTTTGCTTGTTAGTATTTGCAGTTTGTTGATCTCTCTTCTCCAGGTAATTTTCACTGTCTTGCAGAAGACTCAGAACAATTGGGTGACAAATTACAAATTCTCTGAATTTCTGGATAAAACCCATAGCTTACAGCAGCTGATAAGAGAAAGTATAGTGGCTTTCTTCTGGTTTTAGATATTTTTACTGCAGACAGAGAGAGAGAGAGAGAGAGAGAGAGGCAACCTCCCCTCTTTGAGTTTCAAAGACGTCTGGGTATACTGTTCACATCCATAAATGGTTCAACTATCTCAGAGTTAATCACATGCCTATTGAAAAGCAGGAAACCTTTCTCATCAGCAACTTTGGAAGGGAAGCTGAGGTGGTTGGAGGGGGCATATTTTAAAATCCAGGTGGGGAGGGCACTATTTTCTGAGAGGTTACCCCAATGAACAAAAGGCACCCCATCCCTTTGAAGATAAGAATCACAAAATCATCAAATCCTGACACTGTGAAAACAGGCTGTTTGCCCATTGAGTCCACACTGACCTTCTGAAGATCATCCCACCTAGACCCACCCCCTACTCTCTCACTGCATCTCCCATGGCTAACCCACCTAGCCTGCACATCCCTGGACACTATGGGTAATTTGGCTTGACCAATTCACCCTAACCTGCACATTGTTGGACTGTGGGAGAAAACTGGAGCACCCGGAGGAAATCCACACAGACACAGGGAGAATATGCAAACTACACACAGATAGTCACCTGAGGGTTGAAGTGAAAGCAGGTTCCTGGTGCTATGAGACAGCTGTGCTAATCGCTGAGCCACCATGCCGTCCCTGAAAAGACTACATCTCTATCCCACAGTTTAATGAGCTTCCCAAGTGAAGCATTTTATGATTTGGGGGATGAATTGACCCTTACTTATCCCAGAGGGAGTGGATGGGAAGGTGATGAGCTAAACACTAATCCTATTGCACCTACACCCACCCCATAACATGCCCAATGTGCCAATGGAGACACATAAAATCCAGTCCATGGTTGTCATCATTATCTGTACAGACTCCTACAACTTCACACAATATACATTTTCTTAAGTGTTTGAGGGACTTAGGAGAGGCAATAACACATTAGATCAAAATAATCCACTCTATCAAATGCTTTTTACATCAATTGCTTCTCAGAAGATTTGAGTTGTTTTAAGTGATTATTTTAATAGTGTTTAAAATGCTCTGAGAGTTCCATTGGGTTTGATACAAGAGGTCTTTTTTTCCCCATTTATCAGAACCAACGATACAATGGTTTTTGAAAAAAAAATGGATATTGTGTCTAACACATCAATTAACTAAAACACATCTACAGAAGTCACTTTACCAATACCTCTACTGAACCTGTTCCTTTCACTGGTGTAGCACAGATATAAACAGCATTCAAGAATGTATTAAATCAGAAATACCTTGGATTTTTGACAAATCCATACCAAAATCCAGAAACCTGAAGTGGAAGGAGTAGGAAAAGATTCTCTGGGTATCATACTCAAGTTGGGATGCACTGGAGTTCATGCTCTATATTTAAAGCATAAGCAGACAGTGAAAAAGCATCTATAAACAGGACATGGGATCAGGAATTCAGCCTCTCTAATGACTGCAACATGAATTAGAAATGTGTCATTTATAATCAGCGTACACAAAATACAGCAACATTATTTATAACTGGGACACATTGTCTATAACTAGAGCACTAGGGATCATCGACACATCTGTAACTGGCACATATGGAACAAGATTCTATCCTTATAACGAAAGCAAAATAAAGCAGGTCCTGAAACAAAAACAGCAAGTGCTGGAGAAACTCAGCAGGTCTGACAGCATCTCTGGAGAGAGAAACAGAGTTAAAGTTTTGAGCCTGACATGACTTTTTGAGAACTATGCTTTCACCCTGAATGAGCTTGGGGGGTGGACTACCTTCTGCAGGTTGTTAACTCGCGTTGGAAGGATTTCAGATGAGTTCATCACATGACCTAGGCCTGCCCCCTCTCATGTTCGCATCACTTGACATGACCTGACACATCTCAACTTGTTGGATCCCCATCTTCCCACATAACTGGAAAGCAAAAATGCTGCTCACAATCCAATTGGATGATGCTGGGGTCTTCACAGAATTACTTAATTTCCCAACTCCAAGAAATCATTAATTCAAAGAAAGTGAAAATAAAACAGAATTCCTTGTGGATGCCTGATAACTGCTCTCCCGTGGTTTTGTGTAGCAATGTGAGGGATATCAATCTTCAATTCTGGAAAGGGTAGTGACTCCTTTACACACAGAGATTCAAGGAGGATGGATGATATCTGTGTATGGGGGATCTCAGCTGCAGTATGTGCAGCTCTTTCGAGGCACACATGCCAACTCTGCACTTGTTATTGACCAGGCCAAACCCCCTCAAGACACTTTAAGGTGGTAACCCAGACCCTAACTGTTCCTTTTTTTTAAAGGCAGGTGTGAAGTGGATATTTCAGGAATGAAGCAGCTGGTCAAACAACTTGGCTTTAAGCAAAACAGAACTTATTTCCACACTGCGGTTGAAACACAAATGAAAGAAAACAGAATTTAGAATAACATAACTATTTGGAAACCCAACTGACTTGAAAATGCAATTTAATGCAGCAGCTGTTCCAATCCCTGTAACATCCCAAAATCACACCCCTTGGCAAATGGTAAGTTCAAACCGAGGGTCTTACAGGCAGGAGAGATTGCAGAGAGAAGAGCCAGGCAAGAAACATCTGCTGAAGCATGGAATCTTTTTTTTCACAATAACAGCTTCTCTGCTACCAGCAGTTCCTGATTGTCTGCTTAAACAAACCAAATTAGAAAAATCTTCAACTGGGAGAACTGGCCACTCCCCTGCCATTTTTTAAAATAGACATTTCCAGATATACTGGTACCTCTGCCTTTACGATCCCTCTTGAGAAAAAACAAGGACAAAGTAACCTTGTTAAATGGGCAGCATTATCACATACTTGACAGGCTCTTTCTGGGGTCCTGCCCACTGAGGGTTATCAGGTCAAGTTGAAACTGACAACTTTAAACAGCAGCATTACTGGGGAAACTGTGACTCCTGTCAGACTGCCTCCTACTGAACGCCAAGGACGCAGGGCACAAGGGAGTGATGGCAGGAGGGGGATGGCTATAAGGGGCTAGCAGCAAGGGCCAGGGGCAATTTGTCACCAGACAATCCCTTTCCTAATGCTAGGCCTCTCAATCAGGTAGTAAGTACCTGGATGAGGGCAGCTGATACATGGGAATACCACCCCATACAAGTTCCCTTCCAAGACACTCACTGTCCTGATTTGGAAATATTCTTTCAGAGTCACTGGGCCAAAATCCTAGAATTCCCTCCCTCAGGGCATTGTAGGTCTACCTACAGCACATGGATTTCAACAGTTCAAGAAGGCAGCTCACCTCCATCTTCTCAAGGGGCAACTAGGGACGGTCAATAAATGCTGGGTCAGTGAAGCTTACATCCCAGGAGAGAATGAAGAAAAAAGTGCCTCTAAAAGAAGGACCCACCATCCTCGGGAAGCTGAGGGAGCTGACAAGCAGATAGGGTTGGCTTGCCCTGCTCCCATTGTGGTGTGTCTCCTGCCTAGTGATGGTCCACATCAGGGTGATGGGGCTGTAACCAGGGTGGAGGTGGGAAGATGGTTACACAGAGCCCTCCCACCTCGTGAAACACCCTTAGTCGGAGCAAATTACTGCAGATGCGGGAATCTATATTGAAAACAAAAAGTGCTGCAAATCCAAGCAGGTCAGGCAGCATCTGAGGAGAGAGAGGAAACTAACATTTCCAGTTATTGCACAAATGCTTCAGCTCTGACAAAGAATCATCTAGGTTTGAAACACAAACTTGCTGTCTCTCTAGGAATGCTACCTTACCCATTGCAATTCCAAGCATTTGATGAAACACTCCTGTCCACCACCAAATGATCCCACTGGCTTTCTCTCACTTTAATCATATCTCCTTCTCTGTTGGCAAGGACTATCCCCAAACAGAGTCAGATTGAGACTAAAAACTCAATAAGTGCAGAAATTCAGACACACGTACTATTTAGTGACAAAGTATCTGAGGATGCCAATCCACGCTGTTGATTCATAACGTCCCAGATACTCCATGTTGAAGGAAGCCAAAATGTGTGCATTTCTTCAAAATGGCAATTCTTAACTTGGAGTTTGCGTAGAACCATAAAACTCCAAGGTACTGGATTTTTAGCCGCTGTGATGGAGGAGTCAGAGGTCAGTGGATCCAGAGTATAGTGAGAGTTGCCTTTGTCCTGAATCAGAGGGTAAACCGAATCTCTGAGCAGTCCAGGACAAATCCCAGCTGTTTACCGACACAGAGTGAGCTTCTGAGACTAATAGCCTGGTCCATAAATCTGCAGAAATTCATCATGAGAACTCCTCTGTGGATGGTGAGGGTGTTGGGATGATCCTGGGCTCAGGGCCTGGGGAATATGAAGGTATCGGGTTGGGAGGATCTTGAAGCTGGGTTGAGATTTGGGAAACTTTCCATCCTCCCTTGAGGGTCAGGAATCACGGGACTGATGGTGGTGCCATGAGGCATGGAGGTTGTTTAATGTCGCCTGAACAAACCACCATGCCTTCCCATTGCATCCAGCTTTATGGGTAAGTGACTTAGTGTTTTAGGTTGCAGGCAATTTGACAAGCTGATTTCCCCAAGTAACCCCAGCAGTGATCATGTCTGCTTATGGGGGTAAAACAATCTGGTAGAGAAGAATTCTAGCAGAAATTAGACCCATTATATAAATAGGCAAAAGTGAGGATTGCAGATGTTGGAAATCAGAGTCTAGATTAGAGTGGTGCTGGAAAAGCACAGCAGGTCAGGCAGCATCTGAGGAGCAGGAAAATTGATGTTTTGGGCAAAAGCCCTTCATCAGGAACCATTAGATAGATACACAGCACATGTACCTGGTTTGGGAATATGGTCCGGTCACCCTTCCTCAGAATTTGAAACGTTAATTCTGATTTCTCTGCACAGATGCTGCCAGACCTGCTGAGCTTTTCCAGCAATTTCTGTTTTTGAGTCTGATTTCCAGCATCTGCAGATTTTCAGTTTTTATCAGAATCACTTGCTTGTCTTGACTGATTATCTGGTTGAAATTGTACACACACTTCTAACCCCAACTTCTCAGCCAATACCTTTAGCAGTGGAGTGATTATTTTTTAATGAATTCAGGGGCTGTGGGTTCGCTGGCTGGGTCCATCTCCAATAATATAAAAACGGCAAATTGGATGATGAGCTGTGGAAATTTCTGCTGTCACTTTGTGGGAAATACTGACTGCTGAAGGGTAGTAGCAGAAGACCTGACTGGGCAGAACAGGGTAAGTTGGCATTTATATTGCCCTGTGTTTCACTCAACAACTGATAGACAGCTGACATGTTGTGTACAGCCCTGAAATGTCAAAAGGACCCTTGCAGACATAGATTAATCCATTTGTCTCAATTGGTTTGTGTTGAAAGGCGAGCGATCTTTTTTTTCCTGTCAGTTTGCCAAACTACAATATTAAATTATTGGACAGACCCAGGCTTTTCAAAACAGGAAGGTTGTCAACTATGACATGCCTAGCTGATAGGATTGCCATCATTAACCAGTGTCTAAACTGAATGGGAGGTCAAGGCAAAGTATGGTATAAATAGCATCAAAACAGGAGTTTTCATAAGTCAATTCAAGCCTCAAGTTATGTACAATAATGACAGTGACATTTATTTCCAGATCGAACCAATTTCACTCCCTTTTGAATTTTTCAGGCCAGACTGTGGTTCTGATGTAACTAGTCACATGACTCACCTTCACAGCCCAAGCTTGCACTGTGAGTTATTGCAGTGTGGTAACTCACTTACCTCAGCGTTAATAGATGGGGAGGCGATGCTCTTGAGGTATTATCACAGAACTGTTAACCCAGAGACCCACATAATATTCTGGGCATCTGGGTTTGAATCCTGCCAGGGCAGATGGTGGAATTTGAATTCAATAAAAAATATCTGGGATTAAGAGTCTAATGATGACCATGAATCAATGTCAGAAAAAAACCCATCTGGTTCATCAATGTCCTTTAGGGAAGGAAACTGTCTTCCTGACCTGGTCTGGCATCTATGTTAACTTTTAACTGCCCTCTTGGTTAACTTTTAACTGCCCTCTGGGTTATTAGGGATGGGCAATAAATGCTGCTTTGCCAGCGATGCCCTCATCTCGTGAATGAATGAAGAAAAAAGACATTCTTGAGATGTTCTCAGTTGACTGAACAGCTGGTTTGTGATAATACAAATATAGGGCTTGCATGTTTCCACAAAGACAAAGGGCATAGATTTAAGTTAAGAAGAGAGTGAGAGATTTATCTTCACCTAGATAGTGGTGAGTTTCTGGACCTCATTGCCTGAAGGAGTGGTTGAGTCAGAGACTCTTGAAAATGTAAGCAATATTTAGATATTTACTTACCTTGCTGTAGCCCCAGTGTTATGGGCCAAGTGCAGACAACAACATTATTGCAGTCAAACCTTTATTGACTATCATGGGCATGATGGGCCAAATGGCCTCTTCTATGCTGTAAACTCAATGAGCCTATAAGTCCCATACAAGCTGAAGTTATCATGAAGAAATCTTTTCCTTCCCTTGCCTAGAGATGCAGGAATTCTGTAATGACACAGCGACTGCTTGGTATGGTAGGACAATAGCACTTTCACCTGTAATAGGTGTTAGTCATGTTCCACCAGTTACACTCTGACCTCAGAGTCAGAAAGTTACTAGTTCAGGCACCACCTCAACACAAAATCTGGGCTGGCGTTCCAGCACAATACTGAGGGAGTGTTGCATTGCTGAAGGTGTTGTCATTTGGATGAGACATTATATCAAGTTTCAGTTGGATGATAAAAATTCCAAGATGCTATTTGGAAGAGTAGCACAGCAGCTGCCCACCACACCCCCCTGCTCCGTAATGTCCTGCCGGTATCTATCCTCCAACCACCCTCATTTAAGCTGTGTATTTGGTCACAGTCATACTGCTGGGACGTTGAAAAGCATGTACAGCCATCACGGAAATACAGCCGGGACTTAGCAACGTTTCAAAACATACACATAATGGATGTGAAGGGCTTTGAGAAACCAGGAGGTCATGAAATTATCATAAACTTGCTGCAGCGAGGAATGGTTTTTTTGGCCCATTAGCTCTGTGCTGGCCATATGGATGAACAAATATTTATTTTATATGTTTGCCTCACGAACTGCCACACAACCACTCAAGGATGATAAGAGGAGAGTCTAGTCTCTTGATGAAAAGTGTTGATTCCACAATACTGATCGCCTTACCACTGACCCTCAGCTAATTGCGAGCTGAGTTTTATAGTTGGATATGGGAATAGGTGAATGAAGTGAAAATATTGGGAAGTGGGTTGTCAACATAACTTTAACAGGAAAAGTCTTATTTTTGTTTTTGCCAGGATGATTGTACTCAGACCAGCAAATTCACCTCATATCCCTAAAATCCCCAGCTGTTGTTAGACTGATGAATGGACTCTCTCACCTCAAATGATGCTGTCAAGAGTGTGGTGCTGGGAAAGCACAGCAGGTCAGGAAGCATCTGAGGAGCAGGAAAATTGGCGTTTCGGGCAAAAGCCCTTCATCAGGAATGAGAATGCTGGCCTTGTTAACAATGCTCTTGCCGACTGCATGCCCCATGCAATGTAACCTGTTTACCTCTGCCTAAGTCTTTGTGATCTGCACATTCTTGCTGACTACAATTTGCCTGTACTACTCTAAACAAAGCTTTTCATTGTACATCGGTACACGTGACAAATCAATCAATCAATAACTCCACAGAGATTGGTGTCACATCACCTAGTACCCTTATTTACATGTGCGCAGTACATGGGCTCTTACCAGGTAGATCAGAGCCAGTCCTGAGAGTGCAGAGACTCCCTGAGACTCCTGTTTATATCTGTCAGCCAGGGCTCCCTGATTGAGTATTAAAACTGTTAACCTGGCCAATGAGATCTACCTGGCCCACATCCCAACTTGGACAATCCCTGTAGAGGAGCAGGGAAAATCAGCAGCTGAGCAGCATATCCAGCATCAGTGGTGCTAGAAGAGCACAGCAATTCAGGCAGCATCTGACGAGCAGCAAAATCAACGTTTCGGGCAAAAGCCCTTCATCAGGAATAAAGGCAGAGAGCCTGAAGCGTGGAGAGATAAGCTAGAGGAGGGTGGGGGTGGGGAGAGAGTAGC